>NC_073384.1:10238253-10538253 GCF_028641065.1 Leucoraja erinaceus | reverse complement strand
TTAGATAAATTGGATGGATTAAAGGCCGATAAATCCCCAGGGTCAGATAAGTTGCATCCCAGAGTACTTAAGGAAGTAGCCGCAGAAATAGTGGATGCATTAGTGATAATTTTTCAAAACTCTATAGATTCTGGAGTAGTTCCCGAGGACTGGAGTGTAGCTAATGTAACCCCACTTTTTAAAAAGGGAGGGAGAGAGAAAACGGGGAATTACAGACCAGTTTGTCTAACATCGGTGGTGGGGAAAATTCTGGAGTCAGTTAATAGAGATGGGATAGCAGCACATTTGGAAAGTGGTGAATTCATTGGACAAAGTCAACATGGATTTATGAAAGGCAAATCATGTCTGACGACTCTTATAGAATTTTTCGAGGATGTAACTAGTAGAGTGGATAAGGGAGAACCAGTGGATGTGTTATATCTGGATTTTCAGAAGGCTTTCGACAAGGTCCCACATAAGAGATTATTATACAAACTTAAAGCACACGGTATTGGGGGATCAGTATTGATGTGGATAGAGAACTGGCTGGCAGACAGGAAGCAAAGAGTAGGAGTAAACGGGTCCTTTTCACAATGGCAGGTAGTGACTAGTGGGGTACCGCAAGGCTCAGTGCTGGGATCCCAGCTATTTACAATATATATTAATGATCTGGATGAGGGAATTGAATCCAACATCTCCAAGTTTGCAGATGACACGAAGCTGGGGGGCAGTGTTAGCTGTGAGGAGGATGCTAGGAGGCTGCAAGGTGACGTGGATAGGTTGGATGAGTGGGGAAATGCATGGCAGATGCAGTATAATGTGCATAAATGTGAGGTTATCCACTTTGGTGGCAAAAACAGGAGAGTAGACTATTATCTGAATGGTGGCCGATTAGGAAAAGGGGAGATGCAACGAGACCTGGGTGTCATGGTACACCAGTCATTGAAAGTAGGAATGCAGGTGCAGCAGGCAGTGAAGAAAGCAAATGGTATGTTAGCATTCATAGCAAAAGGATTTGAGTATAAGAGCAGGGAGGTTCTACTGCAGTTGTACATGGTCTTGGTGAGACCACATCTGGAGTATTGCGTACAGTTTTGGTCTCCTAATCTGAGGAAATACATTCTTACCATAGAGGGAGTACAGAGAAGGTTCACCAGACTGATTCCTGGGTGGCAGGACTTTCATATGAAGAAAGACTGGATAGACTCGGCTTGTACACGCTAGAATTTAGAAAATTGAGGGGGGATCTTATAGAAACGTACAAAATTCTTAAGGGGTTGGACAGGCTAGATGCATGAAGATTATTCCCGATGTTGGGGAAGTCCAGAACTAGGGTTCACAGTTTAAGGATAAGAGGGAAGTCTTTTAGGACCGAGATGAGAAGGTAGTTGATGCCAGTTCAGTGGCTATATTTAAGAGGGAGTTAGATGTGGCCCTTGTGGCTAAAGGGATCAGGGGGTATGGAGAGAAGGCAGGGATGGGATACTGTGTTTGGATGATCAGCCATGATCATATCGAATGGTGGTGCAGGCTCGAAGGGCCGAATGGCCTACTGCTGCACCTATTTTCTATGTTTCTATGTTTCTATGTTATCGCAGGTCGACGTGGACTTGGTGAGCCGAAGGGCCTGTTTCCATGCTGTATCCCTAAAGTTGAAAGTAAAAATAAAGGGAATTTTTAGCATCTGCTAAGCACATCCTCAGCATGTACAATAACATGGAAGAACTTGCTACCTGAATTGCCCTCAAATAAATGTGAGGTGGTGTGAGGAATATGGATTGTGTATTATCAATACAGGATGCAGTCCTCTTCCTGAATCAATAATGAGCAAAGGTTTGTTTAAGGATCCAACATACAGTATAGCTAACATCAAGATTACATCAGGATGTGGCTGCAGAAGAATATGTGGTGAAACCTGAGGGCGGCTTAGTGGTGCAATAGGGAGAGAGACCCGTTCGTTCCTGAGCTTGGGTGCGGTCTGTGAGGATTTGCACTTTATCCCTGTGAGCTAGGGGCGCTGCATTGAAGGCGCCTCTGCCTGCAGTCTGTCCGTTTTTCCCCCTCTTTTTTTTATTTTAGTTTGTCCAAACTGTTTGTTTTGGGGATTCTTTCGTTTTTCTATGTGGGGGAGGGTGGTAGGGTAAAGGAGGGAACCGTTTCCTAGTCGCTTCCAGTCGCCCCCCCCATCCTCGCGGCCTACCACTGGATCGGAGCGGCCTTTCCTACCTGAGACAGGGAACCGGACCAGAGCTTTGGCAGCGGCGGCGCGGCACTGGATTCACCGCGGAGCGGGCAATGCCTTCCTGGATCGCCGTTTGGAGCTCTGGAGTTTTGGGCCCGCTGCTCCAACATCGCGGAACTCTGGTTCGCGGATCTCCCAACGTGGGCGGCGCTGACTACAACATCGCGGAGTTCCTGGGGCCCTTTGCCGAGGGCCGCCAGCGTGAATCTCCGCCCGGCGCGGCCTGGGGACTTCGGGAGCCGCGGACTCTGGTAGGAAGCGGCCGATTCTGAGTTCCAAGCCGCTGAGGTTGGCCTCCAGTCCCGACGTCGCAGTTCCAACATCCCAGCTAGCGGACCTGAGCGACGGGCTGCCCGTAGCGGCGACTGCGGAGGGCTCCGGAGGCCCCGACCACGGGTGAACATTGAGGAAGAGACTGACTCTGGTGCATCTCCCTCACAGTGGGAAACTTTTGATTCTGCTGTGTGGGGATGTTTTATGTTGAACTCTATCGTGTGTTGTGTTTTTTATTTTATTGTATGGCTGTATGGTGACCACATTTCACTGTGCCAACTGGCACATGTGACAAATAAATGTATCTTGTATCTTGTATCTTGATCGCAAAGGTTTCCTCTGGGTGCTATCCGTTCCTCCCACTTCAAAGACACGCGGATTAGTAGGTTAATTTGGCCTCTGTAAATTGTCCCTAATGTATCGGTAGTGGATTGGAAAGTGGGATAACATAGAACTGATGTGAATAGGTGATTGATGTTCAGGATGGACCTCCCACACTCCAAAGACGTACAGGTTTGTAGGTTAATTGGCTTGGTATAAATGTAAAAATATCCCCCGTGTGTGTACGAGTGTGTTCGTGTACAGGGATCGGTGGTCAGCGTGGACTCGGTAGGCCAAAGGGCCTGTTTCCGCGCTGCATCTCGGAACTAAAAATATAATTTATCTTTAAAGATCAATCAGGTTTGAATAGAGATAAGAAATGAGTTAGTTGGTGCCAAAATGAATATTCATAAACTTTGATCGTTTTCTATTGTTTGCATAATATTATACAAAGACAGATAACTATTAACAGATACGTGCTTAAATAATTAGTTTGTCTCCGAACACATCACAAATATTGAACTAAAAATCTACCAGAGAAATACAAAAGAATATGACAACATATGCTAAATGAATTCATGTTTATTCATAAACTCTTTGTTAAGGGACATCTTATTACTTTGCTGGTTCAAAGAAATGGACATCTTGAAATGCTCCTATAAAATATTGCCAATGCATTGAAATATTCATTTAATTTAATTAAAAAATCATTCATGTTCTGCCAGATGAAAAATGTAATTTTCTACTTTGTAAAGACAAGGAACTGCAGATGCTGGTTTACACAAAAGGACACAGAGTCATATAGTAACTCACTGGGTCAGGCAGCATCTCAGAGAGACTTGGATAGGTGAAGTTTCAGGTCGGGACGTTTAGTTTAGTTTAATTTAGTTTTGAGATACAGGCAATAGGACCTTCGGCCCTCTGAGTCCGCACCGACCAGTGATCCCCGCATATGAACGCTGTCCTATACCCTAGGGACACTTTACATTTATACCAAGCCAATTAACCTACAAACCTGTACGTGTTTGGAATGTGGGAGGAAACCGAAGATCTCAGAGGAAACTCACACGGATCACGGGCAGAACGTACAAACTTTGTACAGACAGCACCCGTAGTCAGGATGGAACCCAGGCCTCTGGCGCTATAAGGCAGCAATTCTACTGCTGCGCCACCCTGCTGCCCTTAGTTTTGATTTACTTTTGTGAAAGAAAGAATGAATGTTCTTCCAAATGAAAAATGCAACTTTTAATTTTGTTATAGAGACAAGGAGCTGCAGATGCTGGTTTACAAAAAAGGATACAGTCATGGAGCAATTGAGAGGGTCAAGCAGCCTCTCCGAAAGACATAAATAGGTGACGTTTCAGGTCGAGACTACTCTTCTGACTGATTGTAGCAGAGAACAGAAAACCGGAAAAGAGATGGGAGTGGGAGAAAGACTGCCCAAGTGATAGGTGGATACAGGTGAGGTAGGGCTTTGATAAGCATA
Organism: Leucoraja erinaceus; assembly: GCF_028641065.1. Classification (NCBI taxonomy): domain Eukaryota; kingdom Metazoa; phylum Chordata; class Chondrichthyes; order Rajiformes; family Rajidae; genus Leucoraja; species Leucoraja erinaceus. The sequence continues at coordinate 10,533,952 of NC_073384.1, read as the reverse complement.
TGGATGGACAAAGGCTGGAGGTTCCAACTTAATTTGGATGCAAGGAACTGCAGATGCTGGGTTACAACAAGAGACACAAAGTGTTGGAGTAATTCAGCAGGTCTGACGGCATCTCCGGAGAACATGGACAGGTGACGTTTTGGGTCGGGACCCTGATGCATCAGCCTGAAGAACAGTCCCGACCCGAAATGACACTCATCCATGTTCTCCAAAGATACCGCCTAACCTGCTGAGTTACTCCAGCACTTTGTTTCATTTTCTATTTTTTTACCCTTTTATATTTCTTAAAAGTACATGCAGTGCTTTTTTTTCCGCGGACAAAGTGTTGCTGTCAGACATATAACATTCACTTGAAATTAAAGGCTCCTGTACATCAATCTTTTTTGAGTACACCATACAATCACAAAAGAAACATTAAATCATTCTCTTGTTCCAGTGTGGGGTGAATTTGTTTGGGCCTTTTATAATGGGTGTCTGATGGTTGGCATGTGTTTGGAGGGCCAGAGGGAATGTTTCTGTGCTGTGTGGGTTTGTACCTAGCTATTGACACAAGCGGAGGCTTCAAGGGCGCTTCAAAATTGGGCGTCATGACTGATTATTTTACGTGTGTCCATTCAGTGAATGAATCGGTCTGAAGAAGGGTCTCGACCCGAAACGTCACCTATTCCTTCGCTCCATATTTGCTGCCTCACCCACTGAGTTTCTCCAGCATTTTTGACTACCTTCATTGAAGGTAGACAGGTGATATGGGGAGAAGGCAGGAACAGGGTACTGATTGGGGATGATCAGCTATGATCACATTGAATGGCGGTGCTGGCTCGAAGGGCCAAATGGCCTACTCCTGCACCTATTGTTCATTGTCTATTGAAACATATGATAATTCGTAGAAGGCTTGACTATAGATGTTGAGAGAGTATTTTCTCTGATTGGATGGTATGGATCTTGGGGGGATGTCATTCTTTCAGAGTAAGCTTATAGGACTATAATGAGAAAACTGCGGAAACAGGTTCTTCTGCCCACCGAGGCCGCACCGACCAGCGATCCCAACACGTTAACTACCCTATACACACTAGGGACAATTTTTTATACCAAGTCAATTGACCTACAAACTTATAGATCCTTCGAGTGTGGGAGGGAACCGAAGAACTCGGAGAAAACACACGCGGTGACAGGGAGAAAGTAAAACTGCGCCTAGACATCACCTGTAGCCAAGATCGAACCCGAGACTCTGGCGCTGCAAGCGTTGTAAGGCAGCAACTCTACCGCTGCGCCACCATGTTCTTTAATCTGAAAGTCTCGTGGCACTCATGGGTAGTGGTGGCAGATCAGATGTGATAGTGGTTTAAGAGGCTTTTAGGTGGGCACATGGGTCTGCTGGGAATGGAGATTTTGTATCTATCGTCAATGTAAACCGGCATCTGCAGTTCCTTCCGACACATGTACAAATCATGTGCAAGCAGTTGAGATTAGTTTATCTTGGCATCATGTTCGACTGGTCACTGTGGGCCAAAAGGCCTGTTCCTCTATTGTACTTTTCCGAGGTAGGGTCTGAAGAAGGGTCCCGACCCGAAACGTCACCTATCTGTTTTCTCCAACGATGCTGCCTGGCCCGCTGAGTTACTCCAGCACTTTGTGTCTATCTCTGGTATAAAGCAGTATCTGCAGTTCCTTGTTTCTACATTTTGTGCTTATCTACATTCTATGTTCTCTGTTCTCTCCTGCAGTGGGTAGCGTGGCAGATAAGCTTAGCAGGTAAGTAAATTCTGCATTGAGAGGAAGTGCTTAGTGTGTTTTAATTATGAATATGAAGGAAAGTGAGTCTGAGGAAGGATCTCGACCCGAAACGTCACCCATTCCTTCTCTCCAGAGTCGCTGCCTGTCCCGCTGAGTTACTCCAGCAAATTTGCCGATGACACAAAGCTGGGTGGCAGAGTGAACTGTGAGGAGGATGCCATGAGAATGCAGGGTGACTTGGGCAGGTTGGGGAGTGGGCAGATGCATGGCAGATGCAGTTTAATGTGGTTAAATGTGAGGTTATCCACTTTGGTATCAAAAATCGGAAGGAAGATTATTATCTAAATGGTGTCAAGTTGGGAAAAGGGGAAGTACAACAGAATCTGTGGGTCCTTGTTCATCAGTCAATGAAAGTAAGCAAGAGCCCTAGTGAGACCACACCTGGTATTGTGTGCAGTTTTGGTCCCCTAATTTGAGGAAGGACATTCTTGCTATTGAGGGAGTGCAGCTTAGGTTCACAAGGTTAATTCCCGGGATGGTGGGACTGTCATATGCTGAGAGAATGGAGCGGCTGGGCTTGTATACTCTGGAATTTAGAAGGATGAGAGGGGATCTTATGGAAACATATAAGATTATTAAGGGGTTGGACACGCTAGAGGCAGGAAACATGTCCCCGATGTTGGGGGAGTCCAGAACTAGGGGCCACAGTTTAAGAATAAGGGGTAAGCCATTTAGAACGGGGATGAGGGAACACAGAGAATTGTGAGTGTGTGGAATTCTCTGCCCTAGAGGGCCATTAAGGCTGGTTTCTGGATACTTTCAAGAGAGAGCTAGCTAGGGCTCTTGAAGATAGCGGAGTCAAGGAATATGGGTAGAAGGCAGAAACGGGGTACTGATTGTGATGATCAGCCATGCTAATTTTGAATGGGTGTGCTGGCTTGAAGGGCCGAATGGCCTCCTCCTGCACCTATTGTCTATTGTGTCTATCAAGTGATGGATACACATGGATAAAGAAGATGGCAGCATAAGGAACTGCAGATTCTGGATACATGAGTAAAACATGAAGAAGGGTCTCGATCCGAAACGTCACCCATTCATTCTATCCAGAGATGCTGCCTGTCTCGCATTTTGTGTCCATCGTCAATGTAAACCGGCATCTGCAGTTCCTTCCGACATGGGTACATTCAGGATTGATATTTAGTCATAGTTTTTTAGTCATAAGAAAAGCAAGGGTTAGAGGGATCAAGCAGGAAAGTAATATTGGAAAGTAATAAGACTCAGTGAAGTAGACTCAGTGAGTTGTTTTGACTATTCTGACACATTTATTGTATCCTTATGCCCCTGGCTGACTATATTGAGTCATTCACTATTTCCGTGATTGAAGTACTCAGCCAGGATTAAGGGCAGAAATTGTCACCTCCTTGACACAATCGGGCACAGTATTACCACAGATGTTTGTCTGCACTGCCCCTGCGATTTTCTAAGTTGCTTGACAAGATTTCTCAAGCTGCCAATGACTCAGCCTCCAGACTAATCATAGAGAGAGTACGACAGGATGCGAGAGAACTACATTTATCCCAGGAGGGAAATTGATCTGCCGACAGTCATAAAAACAAAAAATACATGAAGTATGAAATTAAAGAGACGAGTGGAAAGGATTGGGGATGTACAAAAAGTAGTAAACACTGCCCAGTCCATCATCGGCTCTGACCTTCCTTCCATCGTGGGGATTTATCGCAGTCGCTGCCTCAAAAAGGCTGGCAGTATCATCAAAGACCCACACCATCCCGGCCACACACTCATCTCCCTGCTACCTTCAGGTAGAAGGTACAGGAGCCTGAAGACTGCAATAACCAGGTTGAGGAATAGCTACTTCCCCACAGCCATCAGGCTATTAAACCTGGCTCGGACAAAACTCTGAGTATATGGACACACTGATCTGTTTTGTAGTAAATGCCTACTATGTTCTGTGTGCTGAAGTATAGCAAGAATTTCATTGTCCAATACATGGACCCATGACAATAAATTCACTTGAACTTGAACTTGAAATTGGGAAGGGGGGGTGGGTCTGTCTCAGTCTCAGTCTACCCCATGACAGAAGGGAGAGTAGTTGTACAGATTGATAGCCACAGGGGGAAGAAGAATGGAGGGTGGGGGGGGGGGGGGGGGGGGGGGGGGGGGGGGGGGGGGTGGGTGGTGAGGTGAAGCAAGAAGCCCATGCTGTGTCGATGGACATGTAGCAAACAAACACTAAATCAGACTACATCAAAACCTATTCAGAACAATTCTTCTCAAAACTGCAGAGCGGCTGTGTTTACTTTAAATCTGACGAAGGATGGTTTTGAGATTTATTGAAAATAGTTGTGCTATGTATGCTGAATATTTGACTGCTAACACACCTAAGTATCAAGCTGATGCACGAAGCTTGGTCCTCAGCCGTATTTGTCGTACTTTTGCAGTCTGAAGAAGGGTCTCGGCCCGAAACGTTGCCTATTTCCTTCGCTCTATAGATGCTGCTGCACCCACTGAGTTTCTCCAGCATTTTTGTCTACATTCGATTTTCCAGCATCTGCAGTTCCTTGTACTTTTGCAGGGCTCTTGAAGATAGCGGAGTCAGGGGTCATAGGGAAAAGGCAGGAACGGGGTACTGATTGGGGATGATCAGCCATGATCACATTGAATGGCAGTGTTGGCTTGAAGGGCCGAATGGCCTACTCCTGCACCTATTGTCTATTGTCCATTGTTTATTGTCATACCTTCCATTCATACCTTCCATTCATTTGTTTCATTGTTTCATTGTACCTTTTCCCTCTCCCGTGACTCTCAGTCTGAATAAGGGTCTCGACCTGAAACATCAAGGTGGCACAGCGGTAGAGTTGCTGCCTTACAGTGCTTGAAGCGGCAGAGACTGACAACGGGTGCTGTCTGTGCGGAGTTTGTATGTAACCGTGACCTGTGCGGGTTTTCTCGGAGATCTTCGGCTTCCTCCCACACTCCAAAGACGTACAGGTTTGAAGGTTAATTGCCTTGGTATTAATATAATTTGTGTCAAGTGATTATAGGATAGTGTTAGTGTGCGGGGATCTCCGGTCAGCATGGACTCGGTGAGCCGATGGGCTTGTTTCTGCGATGTACCTCTGAACTAAACTAAACTAAACAAAGAAAGGGAATTCTGTAAACAATTCTTGCTGCAAAAATATGCGAAAATGTAGAATTTTACTGCATGAGCTGTAATTGAGTGTTTAATGGTATATTAAACCACATTAGCACTCATTCTGGGTCCGAGCCAAAATCTAATTTCACATGCCAAGCTTGTCATTCCATTAGAACAAGATTTTAAAATTCCTTGGACTTGAAATAACATTTTCAGCTGCCATTCGTAATTTTGCACACCACAAAATATCTAAAAAATCTGAAATGTTGTCCACTTTTGGTTGGCTGTCTGTTAGAATTTTACAAGGTGACTGTCGTTCGAGGTTGCCTTTGGCACAGTTGTAGAAATCCCCCAAAGTTGGCAATTCTTTACAACCGACAATGCAGAAAGTAAAATCAATGCAAGGTTAAATATCTTTGTCTGCTGTTTTCTTTGAGGTTGGTGGGTGAGTGCGTTTGTTTTGTTGGGTGGGAGATTGCAACCTTCACGTAGTCCACCCTGTTTCGACTAATGCGATCAACTCGACCTGCACAAAGCAGATCAAATAGAACAAGTTGACCTGCAATTTTAGGCTGTGCACACCTTACGCAAGAAGACGATTGCTGACCACAAAAATCAAGGTCTACATTTATAAATGATTTATAATGGAGGAATAGAGAGCTGTCCTATCCAACTCTTTTTTGAAAACCTTGAGTTTGATGGTCCCTTAAGTAATATAGTTTAGTTTGGTTTAGTTTAGAGATACAGTTTGGTAACAGGCCCTTTGGCCCACCGAGTCTGCACTAACTAACGATCCCCGCACATTAACACTATCTTAAGGGCCTGTCCCATGAGCAAGCGACCTGCATGCGGCAAGCGCGACCAAACCGGAAGCGTTTTTTTTTTCACTGACTGGTTAGCATGCAACAAAAGCTTTTTACTGTACCTCTGTACACGTGACAATAAACTAAACTAAACTAAACTGTGGCTCTCCTCGAGTCCTGGACCCAGGAATCAGTCTCCCTCCTGTACAACTAGATCCTCAACCTCGTGACCCATAGATTATAACCAGTAAGAAAAGGTGACAAAAACATCCTCCATAATAATTCTTAACGCTGGTGCCACACAGGGATATGTTCTCAGTCCCTTACTATACGAGTCAAGAGTCAAGAGTTTGGGTGGCAAATGTGGCCTAACCAAAGTCCTACAAAGCTGCATTTAAAAAATAAATACCCAGATCAACGAATTCAAGTCAATTTGGGGTGGCACCGTGGAGCTGCGGTAGATTTGCTGCCTTAAAGCACCAGAGACCCGGGTTCGATCCTGACTATGGGTGCTGAGTGTACGGAGTTTGTACGTTCTCACTGTGACCACCTGGGTTTTCTTTGGGTGCTGCAGTTTGCACCCACACTCCACAGACATGCAGGTTTATAGGTTAATAGGCTTCCGTAAATTGTAAATTGTCCCTGGTGCATAGTGCTACTGTACAGGGTGATCATGGTCAGCACGGACTCATTGGGCCGAAGGGCCTGTTTCCACACTGTGTCTCTAAAGTCTAAAGTAATGAGTGTTTAATCGACATATGACCCCAAACGGAACAAGGAAATTCTTACTTGCAACAGCACAACAGATATGTAAACAAAGCAACTCTGTAAATAACATCATAAACAACAAAAAAATAAGTTCTACTCAAACTCCATTTACAAGTTTGCACTTTGCAGCACGATACTGGGCCAGATCTCAAACAATGGCAAGAAGGAGTACAGGAAGGAGAGAGAGTTCAGCAAGATGGTGTCAAGACAACAATCACTCCATCAATGACTACTGAGTAGACCTTATATTTTAAAGATGAATCTCCCAGCCTACCTCATTGCGACCCTTGCACTTTTTAAAATCTGCACTTTCCCTGGCATTGTTGCGGCACTACATCCCGTGCTCTGGCTATTTTTCTCTTTAGACTACCTGTTGTAGTTTAGTTTAGTTTAGAGATACAGCGCGGAAACAGACCATCCGCGCCGACCTGCCAACCCTGCACACTAACACTATCCTACACACACTATGAACAATGTACAATTTTTATCAAGCCAATTAACCTACAAACCTGCACGTCTTTGGAGTGTGGGCGGAAACTGGAGCTCCCGAGGAAAACACACATACTCGGCACAGATAGCTCAGTAGTCAGGATCGAGCCCGGTTCTCTGGTGCTGTAAGGCAGCAGTTCTACCGCTGCACCATCATGCACTGGTATACAGTTTGATTGTACTGATGTGTGATGTGATTTGACTGAATAGCTATGCAAAACAGAGTTTCTCACTGTATCTCGGTACACATGACAATAACAAACCAGGTGGATTTTAAAATGGGAACTATGAAGTTATCCACTTCAGGCTCAAGGAAGATGGATTTCAGAAACCAGTGTGGGGGATAATCGCTGAAGTTTTTTTGCAGGCCAGGTCTGCAAATCACTAAATCTCAGCAGATAGATATAAGGAATTACAAGATATAATACAAGGTTAGCCTTCATTTCATCGAGATGTATATAGTGATCCTGCAAAGCCTTTGTAAAATTGGAAAGAACATATTGGCCTTGGAAAAGTGGACTGCACAGGAAACTGAATCATACTCGGGCAGAGTGGTTTAAGTGGAGAAATTGAGTCGATTTAAACTGTGCTTAGAGAAGTTAATGGTCAAACAACTTGATTGCGTAAACAGAGAGAGGTCAATTCCTGTGGTGAATCCAGATTAGAAGAAGAACATTACGCAGATGGTCTAGAAGTGCCTAGAAAGAGTGGATGAGGAGAGGATATTTCCACCAGTGGGAGAGTCCAGGACCAGAGGGCACAGCCTCAGAATAAAAGAACGTACCTTTTGAATGGACATGGGGAGGAATTTCATTAGCCAGAGGGTGGTGAACCTGTGGAATTCATTGATGCAGATGGTGGTGGAGGCCAGGTCATCGGGTGTTTTTAAAGCAGACATTAATAGGTTCTTGATTTGTCATTTTAGTTCAGTTTGGTTTAGTTTAGAGATTCCACGTGGTAATAAGCCCGTCGGTCCACTGAGTCCGCACCAACCAGAAATCACTTGTGGACGATAAGGGCATCAAATGTTACGGAGAGAAGGCAGGAGAATGGGGCTGATAAGGAAAATTCGATCAGCCATGAACAAATGGAGGAGCTAACTCAAAGGGGTGAATGGTCTAATTCTGCTCCCATGTCTTTTGGTCTAATGGTTATGGACGGGTGTACTTCTGCACAGAAAATGTATGAGGAGATTGAAACCCACTTACTGAAAAAGCTTTTACGTAAAGTCAATTGAATATTTCTGACCCTTACTCTATCTTTAATCTTCAATCTGAAGAAGAGTCCCAACCCAAAACGTCACCCATTCCCTCTCTCCAGAGATGTTGCCTGTCCTGCTGAGTTACTCATGGCTGATCTATCTCTCCCTCTTAACCCCATTCTCTTGCCTTCTCCCCATGACGTCTGACACCCGACCTGATCAAGAATCTATCTAATCTTTAAAAATATCCACTGACTTGACCTCCGCAGCCTTCTGTGGCAAACAATTCCACAGATTCACCATCCTCTAACTAAAGAAATTCCTTCCAATCTCCTGAAAGGAATGTCTAATTCTGAGGCTATGGCCTCTAGTCCTAGACTCTCCCACAAGTGGAAGCATCGTCTCTATCCAGGCCTTTCACTATTCGGTGGGTTTCAATGAGGTCCCCTGTCATTCTTCTAAACTCCAGCAAGTGCAGACCCAGTGTCGTCAAACACTCATCATATATTAAGTCAGAAGAAGGGTCCCAACCCAAAACTGTCCATCCTTTTTCTTCAGCGATGCTGCCTGACCTGTTGATAAGTATTTGTTAGGTAACTTGGATCTGAAGGTCAGATGGACCACACTCTGGGCAGGACAGGAACAGACCTTCTGGCACACCCTGTCCATGCTAACCTTAAATTCATAAGGTCACAAGGAATAGGAGTAAAATTAGACCATTCGGCCCATCAAGTCTACTCTGCCATTCAATCATGGCTGATTTATCTCTCTCTCCTAACCATCTCCTCATAACCTCTGACAACCATACTAATCAAACTACTCACCTGTACCATCATCTATCCTAATGAGTATTAGAATAGGCCTGACAGATCAACTACTGATGGCTATTTTTGTTTAAACTAAGGCAATAAAAAAAATTGCTCTTTGCTCACCGTCTAGTGACATCTAATGATATCCGACCACAAATTGGTATATAAAAACCGGTTGAAATAATCTGTTTTTCAATTTTTCAAGGATTCCAGTGACTCCATAGTCACTCTACAATGTTCCAAATAGCTCGCAAAAGAAAGCTTTTCAATGGCATCTCAGTGCACGTGACAATAACACACCGGTACCAATCAATGCCAGGTAGATTTTAAGATGAGAACTGTGGAGTCATACATCTAGTAAGTGTGTTAAAGAGAGCCGGAGGGTCTTCATTGAGGTTGATAGCAGCTCAGGACTGATCTCTAGTTGTTGGTAGGATGGTTCAGTTGCCTGATAACAGCTGGGAAGAAATTGCCCCAGAATCTGGAGGTGTGCATTTTCACACCTGTACCTTTTGCCCGATGGGAGAGGGGGGAAGAGGGTGAGACTCATCCGTCATTATGCTGCTGGCCTTGCCGAGGCAGCTTAATGATCTAGCCATACGAAATGGCCTTGCCATCCGAAACATAGATCTTCAGTGGTATATCTGTTAAGATTTGCACCCTCTGCAGCCTTTCGCAAGTCTTTCTATCTAAGCATGGCGTCTTTTGGGCTCACATGATACACAATACTCAATCTAGTATGACGAATGATTTACTCTATACAGTGTACAGCCCTGGCATGTTGAAACCAGCCCCTCTTCCAACTTTCGGCTAGCTTCCTAACTCTCACGTACCTATTACATGCTCCCAAGGTGGCGACTATTTGCGTGCTAACCACAGAAGATGATCTACAAACACATATTACAATCACTTCACACTCTTAAATGCTCTTTAACTACAGCAACATTTCTCATAAGCTGTAAATGGCTCGATTGTAATCATGTTTTGTCTTTCTGCTGACTGGATAGTAGACGACAAAAGCTTTTCACTGTACCTCGTTACACACGACAATCAACTAAACTGAAACTAGTTAATTTGTTATCACCCTAAACTCTCCTCATCCAAATCCGTTATGAAAATGGTGAACACTATAATCCCAACAGGTGCTCACCAAATCAAATCACTCGCATGTCCTCCAGTATGTTCTCTCCAACCAACTTAAGCACATTAAGTTCTTAAGTTCACAAGTCATAGGAGCAGCAGTAGGCCGGTCTGCCAATTGGGTCTACTCCGCCATTCAATCGTGGGTGCTCTACCTTTCCTCTCTCAACCCTATTCTTCTGCCTTCTCCCCATAACCCAAAATCAAAACTGAAGGTGAAACTGCTGGAAAAACTCAACAAGTCCAACAGCATCTGTGGAAAGAGAAACAGAGTTAATGCTTCAGGTTGAAAACTTTTCGTAAGAAGTGGGAAGGAGAGATGATATTTCTGTTCTGAGACCTGAAACATCGTCTCTTTTTCCCTTTCCACTGATGCCGTCAAACCTACTGACTGCTTCCTGCGTTTTCTGTCTTTGTTTCAGAATTTCCAGCACGTAAAGTCTTTTTATTTTTAAACTTGTTGGAATGGTAATTATACTGTCTGGGTTTTCTAGCCTCCCTGCTATCATAAACTTAAACTGATTTATCTACAACTCCACAGTGAATACAAAGCCAAGAATATGAAAATAGAGAAGATTACCATTTAGACACCTCCTTCGACATTGCTGTTAGAACATCAGAGAGCAAAATGAAATATATTTTCTTCTTTGAAGAGTAGTGGGCGGCGCGGTGGCGCGGCGGTAGAGTTGCTGCACTACAGCGCTGGCAGCGCCGGAGACCCGGATACCATCCCGACTACGGGCGCTGTCTGTATGGAGATTGTACGATCTTGAGGACCCCGTTTGACCTGCGTGGGAAACACGCACTTTCCCACCCGTTTTCATCGGCCGAGAGGTTCTAGTGTTTGTGACCCCCCTAAATTTTCAGGCAAAAAAAAACACTCCAAAGACGTACAGCAAACATTTGGTAGGATTTACAGGTAATTCGGGACTTCGCTGAATTTGTCAAAGTAAGTTGTAAATTGTCACCCCCTAGTGTCGTCCGTAGGTTTTTAATAAGTTTAATTGACTTGGTGTAAGTGTCAACCTTTGTCCCTAGTTAATTGTGTGTGTAGGATAGTGTGTGTGTGTAGCGGGGAGTGTGCTGGTCGGTGCGGACTCGGTAGGTCAACAGGCTTTGACGTGTGAATTGGCAAACATTCTTGGCACCTGTCCAAACCCGAGTCATTTCCCTCGATATCAAAGAACAGTTGGGTACATTGGGCAGGGAAAGACCTGAACTGCTTGCCAACTTTCCTGCTCTGTGCCCTGCCCTTAAGAAATAGGGAAAACCCAACTTGGCCAGTTACCAAGTCTGAAGATGGATCTCGACCCAAAACGTCACCCCTTCCTTCTATCCAGAGATGCTGCCTGTCCCGCTGAGTTACTCCAGCATTTTGTGTCTATCTTCAGTTACCAATGTATTCAGCTTCTCCCAATCTTCAACCAGAACATGGATGTAGTCAGCAGAAGTACAATCAAGTGGCGCTTATTCACAAGTCAATGGTCAGCAATTTTGGATTTTGCTATGTAAACTCCTTTCTAGATCTTATCACAGCCGAGACCTAAATATGGAAAGAAGGGCTGAATTGTGGATGTGAGCAGAAAGTGACCATGGTTCAGATCAGTGGGGGCGGCACAGAGAACTGCGTTCGATCTTGACCACGGGAGCTGGCTGTGTGGAGTTTGTACGTTCTCCCTGTGACCGCATAGGCTATCTCTAAGTGATCCTATTTCCTCCCACACTACAAAGACCTCAGGTTTGTAGGTTAATTGGCTTCTGTAAATTATAAATTGTCCCTAATGTGTACAATGGTGCTTTTTTAGTTTAGAGATACAGCGCGGTAATGGGCCCACCGAGTCCACGCAGACCAGCGATCACCATACATTAGTACTCTCCCACACTGTACCCGGTGATTGCTGCTCGGTGAGGATTCGGATGGGCCGAAGGGCCTCCTTACATGGCAGCTAAAGTAAAATTCTCTAAAGTAAAACAAAATATTTTACACATTAAATGGTAAGCCTCTCGGTAGTGTTGTAGAGCAGAGGGATCTAGGAGTACAGGTGCATGGTTCCATGAAGGTCGAGTCGCAGGTACATAAGGTGGTCAAGCAGGCTTTTGGTACTTTGGCCTTCATCAGTCAGAGTATTGAGTATAAAAGTTGGGAGATCATGTTGCTGCTGGTGGGACTGCATTCAGAATATTGTGTTCAGTTCTGGGCCCCATGTTATAGGAAAGATATTGTCAAGCTTGAAAGGGTGCAGAAAAGATCAACAAGGATGTTGCCAGGACTAGAAGGGTGTGAGCTATAGGCAGAGGCTGAGTAGGCTGGGCTTCTATTCCATGGAGCGCAGGAGGATGAGGGAAGAACTAATAGAGGTACACTCTTAAATGCTCTATAACTACAACAACATGAGCCCCGCCTGTCAAGCTGAGACACTCCAGCTTTTTGTGTCTATTTTCCCATACCTCTCGTTTGGCTGCATCCTGTTGGCCTGGTGCTTAATGCGTTGGCTTAATGCATTGACTGTTGTCTCAGCATTGCAAGGCACCAGCATGTCGGTTCACTTGTACTGTCTTCCCAAATGGACAAGGGGTGCATTGATGTCAATGTAATGGATCTGCATGGTTTCAAGAAGCGTGTACAATTTGGAACTGTAACTATAATGGGGTCTAGTCATAGCCTGGACAGAAATCAACTGTGCTGCAGTTTTCTCAAGAATTACAAGAATTTCGATCCCCATGGATACTATACAGTACTAGACTAAGTGGGACCTGTTGGGTCCCATGTTCACATGGGAGGGCTGGTCCCCCAATGCAATATTCCACCTCTCCACAAATTCCAATATTGATGGGTGCTGTGGGCCAAAGGGACTGGTTTCCAGAGGACTAGTATGGACATTGTGGGCTGAATGGATTCTTGGGCTGGCAGCTCAGTCACTCAGGCCTGGTGGGCTGGCAGCTCAGTCACTCATGCCTGGTGGCTGGCAGCTCAGAAACTGCCAGAAATTCTACCAAAAAGAGGTGAGAGACTGTGAGCGAGAAGGGGGAGAGGGTGGAGAATCAATTTTAGACATTTTTCCATCTTTTTCTGTAGATCACAGCAATGAAGGAGGAAAGTCTATCCTGGCTTGAATCTCACAGGGAGCCAATGAAGGGAGGGAGAAAAGTACTGGGGTGAGGTTTAATATTTGCAGGGGGAATACTTACTGATGGTCCGAAGGGACTCCTCCTGGGCTAGTACAGGCCTGATGGGCCGAAGGGACTAAAAAATTGGAGTGTAATCTCAGTGAAAGGCACGTTTTCTGGACTTTTCCTGGCCTGGCATGGGTATTTTGGGCAAAAGGGACTGGTTTCTCAGATGATAGGGGTCTTGAGGTTTCAGGCAGGCCAAACAACTCATTTCATTTCATTCCCATTTACATTTTGCATTTTTGTTTCAATCACAAGGCAGGCCAAACAACTCATGGCATTGTCATTTCATTTCCATTTCCATTTTGCATTGCAGTCTCAAGCACAGGGCAGGTGAAACAACTCATGGCATTGTCATTTCATTCCCATTTTGCATTGCAGTCTCAAGCACAGGGCAGGCCAAACAACTCATGGCATTGTCATTTCACTTCCATTTTGCATTGCAGTCTCTAGCACAGGGCAGGCCAAACAACTCATTGCATTGACATTAAGGGCTAACAAATCATTTATTGCAAGTACACTGCAGACTCAAATTTCAGTTGATTCACAGCTTAGAATGACAGTCGTGTTCTCTCTCTTATGATCCTGCACAGACTGACTCATGTCCAGGCATCCGGGGTTTTATAGTCCTGCTCCCCCCCCCCCCCCCCCCCCCTGGAAGGGGCATTACCTTCATCACGGTGATTGACAGGCGAATGGACCAATCGGCTGATCTCAAGATTTTTTAAACACTCATAACTTTTTTTTTCAATTGATGGGAAATATCCTTGGGGCTGCCTCAACAGAGGAGGACTGTTAGTCAGATGGCCAAAAATCATAGCGATATATGATAGTGCTTTTTCTAAAATCAATATACAGTGCCGACAGGAAGTGGTCAAGATGACACTTTTAATTATATTCCAACATGTGCCACAGACAGTTATTGGAAGGCTGGAACTTTAATTAAATCATTTAAATCTATATCTTTGATATAATGTGGAAAATGCATTCATTTGCTGAAGCGACAGGTTTCGCTAGTCACTATTTCAATCTCTGGTTGAGTATTTAATGCAGCTTTCGTTAAAAAACAAGACTACTTTAGCCAAGTAAATGATATGATTTATATTCTGAAGCAAAGTTGGATCATGACCATTATTTGCCCGGGTTGGCGACTCTCCAAACAATCCTATGTACTGGGGTTGTTAGCCAATTCAAAGCTACTGCTTGGCTGGCACAGTGTTACAGCTACTCCAAACATCAGGTGCATCAAAGCACCTGGTGTAGACTCCCCCTTTAACTCCCCCTCCCATTCCCCCATTCCTACACTGAATTTTCTGTCCTGGGCCTCCTCCACTGTCAGAGTGAGACCCAACACAAATTGGAGGAACAGCACCTCATATACGCTTACAACCCAACAACCCAACAGTAAGAATATTGACTTATCTAACTTCAAGTAAAGGGCCTGTCCTGGAATATTGACTTATCTAAGTCAGATTGACTTATCTAACTTCAAGTAAAGGGCCTGTCCTACTGTACGAGGTAATTCAAGAGTTCTCCCGCGTTTTCCCCTGATTCTAACTCGGAGAATTCCGTAGCGGTTCCGTAGGAGTTCGTGAATGTCTTGTAGCGGCTCGTACGAGTAACGGTAGGTACTCGGGAAATTCGGTAAACTCGTGACGTTTTTTCAACACTGTGAAAAATGTCCACAAGTAAAAATATATTCGTGATGAAAAAAATTGTTACTTTTACTCGTTGGAGGCGTTACGAGACATCCACGATGTCTATAAAGTGACGATGCTACAGACATTCTCCAAGTTCGAATCAGGGGAAAACCCGGGAGAACTCTTGAACTACCTTGTACAGTGGGACAGGCCCTTAACCCTTGCTTTCCCTCTCTCTCCATCCACCCCCCACCCTAGTTCTCTGACAAGTTTCACTGTCCTTCGGATTAATTTTACTGCCCGTATGCCTCGTTGTCACCTTCCCTCAGCTAACAATGATCCATTCTACATTTCCTTATCATCGTCTGCTTGGATCTGTTGTTTTCACACCGTCCCCTTCCATATTCCTTGTCTCCCTCTAGTCTCGAACCGAAACGTCACCTATTCCTTTTCTCCAGAGATGCAGTATGACACGTTGAGTTAGTCCAGCTTTTTTTGTGTCTGCTTTGATCTGTCATTTTCACACCTTACCCTTCCGTATCTCTAGTCTCTCTCTCCCCTGATCCTCAGTCTGAAGAAGAGCCTCGGGCCGAAACATCACCCATTCCTTCTCTCCAGAGATGCATGGATAGGACAGGTTTGGAGGGATATGGAACAAGCGCAAGCAAGTGGGACTAGTGTAGTTGGGACATTGTTGGCCGGTGTGGGCAAGTTGGGCCGAAGGGCCTGTTTCCACACTGTATCACTCTATGCCTCAATACTGCCTGTCCGGCTGAGTTACTCCTGCATTCAGTCTCAAGAAGGCTTTCGGCCCGAAACGTTGCCTATTTCCTTCGCTCCATAGATGCTGCCACATCCGCAGAGTTTCTCCAGCATTTTTGTCTTCCTTCGATTTTCCAGCATCTGCAGTTCCTTCTTGAACATTACTCCAGCATTTTGTGTCTATCTTCGATGTAAACCAGCATCTGCAGTTCCTTGCTACACAAAGCACCCCAAAATGCTGGAGTAACTCAGCGGGACAGGTAGTATCTCTGGAGAGAAGGAATGGGTGACATTTCGGGTTGAGACCCTTCTCCAGTACGTTTGATTAGCTTCATCTAATGCTGCAGACAGCCAATCTCACTGATCAGTCAAAGATCGAGAAAAGACAAGCAGAAACATTGGCATTTTCAAAACACTTACTAAGTCGTCATCTGCTCATTCTACCAGTCAAGTCGTACTTCATGGGCTGCTGACTATTCCTTAATTTGTCACAGCGACAAAAACATCTTCAAACGCACTGCATAGTTGTAGGTGTTAAACACTCTGAGGAGAGCCAAGTATTTGCAATCGTGTAACACCCAGTATGCATCAGGGCCACTAACCTGCCCGTAGTTACTGAGCTGTTTAAATACTACAGACAGTAAATCTTACCATTGTTGAACAGTTGAACTGATGCTGGTCCGTAGACAAAGGGAACTACAGATGTTGCATTGTAGAGAGACAAGGAACAAGGAACTGCAGATGTTGCATTGTAGAGACAAGGAACTGCAGATGTTGCATTGTAGAGACAAGGAACTGCAGATGCTGGTCTGTCGCCACAGGGAACTACAGATGCTCATTGGCACAACACATAAAATCATGAGAGGAATAGATCGGGGCACGAATCGAGAATCAGAGGATGTAGGTTTAAGGTGAGGGGGAAGGGGGGGAGGGGATGATTTAGAGGAACAAGAGGGGTAATTTTTTTCCACAAACAGGGTGGTGGGTGTATGAACCGAGCTGCCGGAGGAGGTAATTGAGGCAGTTGTGGCAAATCAATTGGCCACGGAACTGAATGAGATGAGGCAAGGATCATATAATCATTCTGGCTCATTCCTTGAGTTAAGAGCATTGGCTGTTTGCAACGGTGGGTCTCTTTCCCCCCTCGTTATTCTGGGGTAATAAGCCTGAAGTGAGCAAACTTCATGGGGTGATTTATGTACAATTATGTCCAAACGCAGCAGGTCAGGGCTGGGGACATATACCGCGTCTCGATTGGCATCAGAGGGGGGTGCATTCCCACAAATCAGCCTCTGCTTATTGTCACGTCAAACTTTCAATTTGTACAAACTTGACGTAAAGTCAATGGTGGCTCGTTGCTGGAGTGCCATCAATCAGCCCGTGAAACAGGGAGCGACTGAAACAAAAAAAATAGCCATTTCCACACAGCGAAAAATAGTCAATTGTTGAACTTTTGTTACTGGACACATAGAAACATGGAAAATAGATGCAGGAGTAGGCCATTCAGCCCTTCGAGCCAGCACCACCATTCAATATGATCATGGCTGATCATCCAAAATCAGTATCCTGTCGCTGTTTTTTCCCCATATCCCTTGATTCCGTTAGCCCTAAGAGCTAAATCAAACTTTCTCTTGAATTGGTCTCCACTGCCTTCTGTGGCAGAGAATTCTACAGATTCACAGCTCTCTGGGTGAAAAAGGTTTTCCTCATCTCAGTCCTAAATGGCCTACCCCTTATTCTTAAACTGTGTGACTCTTGGTTCTGGACTCTCCCAACATCGGGAATATGTTTCCTGCCTCTATAAGATCCCCCCTCATCCTTCGCCACCATTGTTGTTTGCCAATCTCACACATTTAAATCAGTAAAGGACACAAAGTGGTGGAGTAACTCACGTGTCAGGCAGCATCTCTGGAGAACATGGATAGGTGACGTTTCAGGTCGGGACCCTTTTTCAGACTTTAGACTTTGGACTTTAGAGATACAGCACGACAACAGACCCTTCGGCCCACCGAGTCCACGCCGACCAGCGATGACCCATTACATTTGCACTATCCTGCACTCGAGGGACAATTATATATAAGCACGATCCCTGCAAATGTGTAAATTGTGGTTAATTTTAGTTCAGTTCAGTTTAGTTTAAAGAAACAGCACCGAAACAGGTCCTTCGTCCCACCGAATCCGCGCGACCAGCAATCGCCGCACATTAACACTACCCTATACACACATGGGCCAATTTTACATTTATACCAACGTAAAGACCCGTACGTCTTTGCAGTGTGGGAGGAAACCGGAGCATCCAGAGAAAACGAGGCAGCCACAGAGGGAACGAACAAACTCCACATAGACAGCACCCATAGGATGGAACCTGGTTCTCTGGCATTGTAAGGCAGAAACTCTATCGCTGCGCCGCTGTGCCACCCCAATCTTATACAACACATAGCTAACTTGATGTCATTTTGCTCAATATATTTTTATTGTAGCATTAATCTCTTGATTTTAAATAGATTAATATTGCTGAGGCACATTGTGATATACCAACAGTAATTTTGCCAGCAAACGGTTCTTGCCACAGTGATTTTCTCTTCCACAGCGGGCAGTCATTCAGCAAAGTGGAGTTGACAAATAGGGTGATTAAGGAAGAAAAATAAAGACATTGCTTGACGTTGACTTACTAATTAAAAATAATGGAAAAGAGCATTGGAAACAATGTACATCATATTTCCATTGCTTTAGTAAAGCAATAATGGAGTTGATTTTTCCCACCACATTGTTGGCTCCCCGATGGATTGCAACCTTGTCGTGGTCGGGGAGTTAGTGTGTCTCAGTGACCCCTAGAGCTATGCCAGCGGGAGATTCGTCTCCTGTTAGGGTCTCCCATGCTGGACAGGTCGAAGGGTAGAGGGGAGACAAAGAGCGATCCACTGGTCCTCCAGGTTGGAGGTTGAGCACAGGGCTAACAACCCTGTCTCGTAAAACAAATCTGTTACGGAAACAGCAACTGAAGGAATCAACACTACTGAGTGGAGGACCTTCGTTGCTGCCCTACATGCCAAGAGGCATAATAGGCAGTGAGTAAGTAAGTACCACATTGTTGGGGAAAGGTTGTTCCCCCCTTCTGTCCTTCAAGTGTGTGTCCATTCTTCCTGCAATGAGTATCGGTAAAGTATTAGTCTTAGTTTTAGTTATACAATGTGGAAACAGGCCCTTCGGCCCACCCTATACAATTGGGACAGTTTCAATTTTTACCGAAACCAATTCAACTCCAAACCTGTACATCTTTGGAGTGTGGGAGGAAATCGGAGCACCTGGGGAAGCCCACGTTGTCACGGGGAGAACATGCAAACTCTGCGTAGACAGCACCCGTAGTCAGGAAATAGACAATAGACAATAGATGCAGGAGTAGGCCTATTTGGCACTTCGAGCCAGCACCACCATTCAATGTGATCATAGCTGATCATCCACAATCAGTACCTCGTTCCTGCCTTCTCCCCATATCCTCTGACTCTGCTATTTTTAAGAGCCCTAATTAGCTCTCTCTTGAAAGCATCCAGAGAACCTGCCTCCACCGCCCTCTGGTCAGAGAATTCCACAGACTCACCACTCTCTGTGAGAAAAAGTGTTTCCTCGTCTCCGTTCCAAATGGCTTACTCCTTATTCTTAAACTGTGGCCCCTGGTTCTGGTGTCCCCCAACATCGGGAACATGTTTCCTTCCTCTAGCGTGTCCAAGCCCTTAACAATCTTATATGTTTCAATGAGATCCACTCTCATCCTTCTAAACTCCAGAGTGTACAAGCCCAGCTGTTCCATTCTCTCAGCATATGACAGTCCCGCCATCCCGGGAATTAACCTTATAAACCTACGCTACACTCCCTCAATAGCAAGAATGTCCTTCCTCAAATCAGGGGACCAAAACTGCACACAATACTAGGTGTGGTCTCACTAGGGCTCTGTACAACTGCAGAAGGACCTCTTTGCTCCTGTATTCGATTCCTCTTGTTATAAAAGCCAACATGCCATTCGCTTTCTGCTGTACCGGCATGCTTACTTTCATAGACTGATGTACAAGGACCCCCAGATCCCGTTGTACATCCCCTTTTTCCCAACTTGACGCCATTTAAATAGTAATCTGACTTCCTGTTTTTGCTACCAAAGTGGATAACCTCACATTTATCCACATTAAACTGCATCTCCCATGCATTTGCCCACTCCCCCAACCTGCCCAAGTCACCCTGCATTCTCATAGCATCCTCCTCACGGTTCACACTGCCACCCAGCTTTGTGTCATCTGCAAATTTGCTAATGTTACTTTGAATCCCTTCATCCAATTCATTGATGTATATTGTAAATAGTTGCGGTCCCAGCACCGAGCCTTGCGGTACCCCACTAGTCACTGCCTGTCATTCTGAAAGGGACCCGTTAATCCCTACTCTTTGTTTCCTGTCTGCCAACCACTTCTCTATCCATGTCAGCACTCTACCCCTGGGTAGAGGGTAGAACCTGGGTCTCTGGCGCTGTAAGGCAGCAACTCTACCACTGCGCCACCGTGCCGCCTCTATTGTCCTATGGGATGCAGCTGTTTCAATGACTAAATCTGGGGGTTATTTCGACAAAGTCCATTAATTGTACAATCCCGATTAATTAGTTCTATACTCCCAGTGGACAGCACAATGGTGCAGTTGGTAGACCTGCTGGCCCACAATGACAGAGACCTGGGTTCTCTCCTGAAATTGGGTGCCGTCTGTGTAGAGTTTGCACATTCTCCCTATGACTGCGTGGGTTTCACCCCACATCCCAAAGACGTGCGGGCTTGTAGGTCAATTGTCTTCTGCAAAATTGCCCCTAACGTGTACGGAGTGGATGGGAGAGTGGGATAACATAGAACTAATTTAAATTGGTGATCGATGGTCAGTGTAAACTCTGTGGGCCTAAAGGCTGCATCTCGACGCTAAATAAATGTGAAGTAGGGAAGATGGAGCAGGAAATAAGCAGGAAATAATGGTGGTTTAGTTTAGTTTAGTTTAGTTTAAAGATAGAGAATGGAAACAGGCCCTAAGACCCACTAGTCCACGTCAGTCATCGATCACCTGTTTACACGAGCTCTATGGTATATGGATCGAGCTGTTGAAGGAGTTAGTCGAGGCAGGTACTATCACAATGTTTAAGTAATACTTGGACAGGTACATGGATAGGATGGGTTCAGAAGGGCATGGGCCAAAAGAAAGGTCTCAACACGAAACGTCACCCATTCCTTCTAGCCCGAGGTGTTCAAGTTCAAGTGTTTATTGTCATGTGTCCCTGATAGGACAATGAAATTCTTGCTTTGCTTAGCACACAGAACATAGTAGGCATTTACTACAAAACAGATCAGTGTGTCTGCCTGTCACGCTGAGTTACTCCAGCATTTTGTGTCTATCTTGGGCCAAAGGCAGGCAGGTGGGACTAGTGCAGATGGGTACGTTGGCCAGCATGGGCAAGTCGGGCTGAAGGGAATCCATAACTCTATGACTGGTGTATACAGTGAAGAAAATATTTTTTAAATTAAAAT
Organism: Leucoraja erinaceus; assembly: GCF_028641065.1. Lineage (NCBI taxonomy): Eukaryota > Metazoa > Chordata > Chondrichthyes > Rajiformes > Rajidae > Leucoraja > Leucoraja erinaceus. Next base: position 10,512,735 of record NC_073384.1, on the reverse strand, counting down.
TCATCTCTTAACACAAAAACAAAATGTTTTCTTTTGGATCACTTCTGCATATAAATTTTTAATTTACTTTGTGCTATTTCTATGGCAACCTAGAAATTACTGTATATTTTATGTTTATTCTTAGTGAGTAGACGGAGCACTCTATGCACTTGAGTGTAGCGATGCGTGCGTTTAATATCAATGCAGCAATATTCCACGCATTACATCCAGAACTACACATAACAGATTCACATTTGCAAATAGTCAGCAGCAATTTATCCAATCTTCGGCATTTATGTGATATCTCCTTTAATTCACTGCCTGGCAACACAGTTATGAAGTAAACAAAGGATTTATTGAACAAGTATAAAGAACGGGTGCATGCATTGCCTAAAACACAAAGTGCTGGGGGACCTCGACAGTTTCAGTTTCAGTTTCAGTTTATTGTCATGTGCACCGAGGTACAGTGAAAAGCTTTTGATTCAGATTCAGATTCAATTTTAATTGTCATTGTCAGTGTACAGTACAGAGACAACGAAATGCATTTTGTTGCGTGCTATCCAGTCAGCGGAAAGACAATCCATGATTTCAATCGAGCCATTTGCAGTGGATAAATACATGGGGGAATAACATTTAGTGAAATGTAAAGCCAGTAAGGTGCGATCAATGTTAGTCCGAGGGTCACAAATGAGGTGGATCGAAGTTCAGGACTGCTCTCTACATACTTGGTCACTTGCAATTTATGTGCAATGTGACGAATAAAACCGTATTGTATTGTATTGTAGATTAAGTCAACAAAGGTCAAGGAGCAACTGGGGAGGGAATGGACAGGCAATGTTTCGGGTCGAGACCCATCTTCAAACATACATTATTGTCCCGGTCCCATTTGAGACGGGAAAATTAGTGGTCGTGTGTGGTCTTCGAAACCAGCAACAAATAATTGTGCAGTTTTCTAGGGCAGCATAGTGAGTGAGTTGCTGCCTCACAGTGCCAGAGACCCAGATTTGATCCCGACTATGGGTGCTGTCTGTACAGAGTTCGTACTTTCTTCCTGTGACCACGTGGATTTCCTCCGGGTGCTCCGGTTTCCTCCCATTTTCCAAAGACGTGCAGGTTTGTAGGATAATTGGCTTAGAAATATAGAAACATAGAAAATAGGTGCAGGAGTAGGCCATTCTGCCCTTCGAGCCAGCACCCCACTATTCAATATGATCATGGCTGATCATCCAGAATCAGTACCCTGTCCCTGCTTCCTCCTCATATCCCTTGATTCCTTTAGCCCGAAGAGCTATATCCAACTCTCTCTTGAAAACATCCAGTGAATTGGCCTCCAATGCCTTCTGTGGCCATCAGGAAGAATTCCACAGATTCACAACTCTCTGGGTGAAAACGTTTTTCCTCATCTCAGTCTTAAATGGCCTACACCTTATTCTTAAACAGTGACCCCTGGTTCTGGACTCCCCCAACATTTTTCCTGCATCTAGCCTGTCCAATCCCTTATAGTTTTATATGTTTCTATAAGGTATTTTCCCAAGGGAGGAAATGCCTAACACTAGACGGCAAGGCTATAAGATGAGAGGGGGAAAGTTTAATGGAGATGTGTGGAGCATGTTTTTTAAACACAGAGGGCGATGGAGGCATGGAACGCATTGCCAGGAGTGGTGGTGGAGGCAAATACGATAGTGGCATTTGAGAGGCTTTTAGATAAACACATGTAAATGCAGAGAATAGAGGGATATGGATCGTGCCAATGAGATCAGGCATCATGTGTAAGGAGGAACTGCAGATTCTGGTTAAACCAAAGACAGTCACAAAAAGCTGGAGGAACTCAGCGGGTCAGGCAGCACCACTGGAGAAAAGGAATACATGACGTTTCGTGGCGAGACGGGTCTGAAAAAGGGTCACAAGCCGAATCGCCTCGTATTCCTTTTCTCCATAGATGCTGCCTGACCCACTGAGTTACTCCAGCTTTTTGTGTCCGCCTTCAGCTAGGCATCATGTCCCACACAAACATTGTGGGCCGAAGGGCTCGTTGCTGTGCTGTACTCTTCTGTGTACTATGTTTTACGTTTAGTTCCTGTTTTATAATTGTCAGAACCTATTCACACGAAACAAAAGCAGATGTATTTTAAAGGCATCATCAAGCAGATAAGTAAATCATAAGAAGGCTTGGCTTTGGGAGACACAAAATGCTGGAGAAACGCAGCGGGTGAGGCAGCGTCTATGGAGAGAAGGAATTGGCGACGTTTCAGGTCGAGACCCTTCTTCAGACTTGATGTCAGGGGAGGGGGGTAGGACAAACACAGAAAGTGGGCGGAGACAGTGGGACTAGTGAGAGGACTGGGAAGGGGAGGGGAAGGAGAGAGAGTGAAAGCCAGGGCTACTTGAATTTAGAGAAGTCAAGTTCATACCGCTGGGGTGTAAACTACCCAAGCGAAATATGAGGTGCTGTTCCTCCAATTTTACTTCGGAGTCACGTGAGTGACTACGTGAAAGAAGCCCGCTACGACGCATGCGTGTCATATCGCAACACGCATTGAACGAGTCAGACGTGGGAGAGGACGTCTCCCTAGAGGTAAATGGAAAGAAGCAGGTAAGAGACTGCAAAATTTTTCCCACTTACCTTGCAGGTAGGAAACTGCAGGAGAAGCTGCGGGAAAGCTGGAGGGGAGAACCGCGGAGACAGCGGGCAGCCAGCAGCCAGCAGCAGCCGACGGCACGCGAATCCTCCGGAGAGGAAACAGCTGTGCCCGACGTCGCTCCCCGCACCGACAAGATTCACTGCTGCCGGGCGGGAAGCGAAGCAACAAGTCCCGGGTTCGATACAGTCGCTAGCGGCATTGGAGCCGATTGAAGCGGCTGAAGGCTGAAGGCTGAAGGCGAGCGACCAGTACCGTGAGTACTCCGTAGCCGTCAGCCGACATCTCGGACAGCAGCCCAAGGACCTACGCTACGGGGTCCGTGGGGCTGCGGGAGGAAGGACGTTCCTCCCAAACGGCAGGCTGAGAACCAGCACAGGTAAGAACAATTTTTCCTTACCTTTGTTTCTTTACAGACGTCGCTGCCGTATTCTGAAGAGCAGCAGGCAGCCAGCTACGGACGTCAGGGCAGAGCCCACAGACGTTGCTGCTGTGTTCTGAACAGCAGGCAGCCAGCTACGGACGTCAGTACAGAACACTGAAGTCGCCGCCACACAGATATCGCTGCTGTTTAATGACCAGCAGCAGGCAGCAATGAATGTCGGCACCAGCATCTCCCATAAGGGAGCAAGTGCCAAACTTCACCCTAAATGGGTAGAGGTGCCCGTGAGTACCGGGACCATGAGGAGCGGCATGAGTATATCGGGAGGCCGGGAGCGACCAGTGCCCGTAGGCATGGGGACTGCGGGAAAAAAAACCGCGTGCGACTAGTGCCCGAGAGCACCAGGAGCGGTCCGATATATTAAAGCACCCGCGATCGACTAGTGCCCGAGAGCATGTAAGTCGGCTGGAGCGGTTGCTGGAGTAAATTTCTCCACAGTGGCAGGCTCCGGGATTGGAGGATAGCCACAGTGGGCAAAAAATATAAGTCCCACAGCAGTTTCCCATAAGGGCTGCATGAAATATCAGACGCCTCTGAGGAGGGTATTGAAGGTCTGACGGGGTAAAATCTGAGCAGGTGATGGAGCCACCTTTCCCCTATTGAAGGGTGGGAAAAAACAACCTGCTGAACATGATGAGCCAGTACTGCCAGCAGGAACACACTGAGAATGATCTCGGGAAGGATGGCTGTGAGTATTGAATATATGTCCACCCATCAACTTCAAGCTAATACTTTTGCTGAAGTGTTGGCAAGGCATTTATACCCCGGGAAATTGTGGTGCTCTTAATGTAGCCAGTGTTACAGGTGCACTTGCAGTCATGTTGGGCAGGCCGTTAGGAGTCGGGATATTAAAATCCAAAATACTCTGAAAGGTCTCATGGCGGGCATAACAGTTTTGGCCCGCATGTTAGAAAAGGTGGACATAATTAGTGACCATAAGGATGCTATTGCACTATTTTTGCAATGTGCAGTTTGAACTAAATATATTAGAAAGAGGGCCATTCAGCCAGCTCTAGACCCTAAGTTCGCTATACTATGTAAGCAAGGGCTATAGACCCTATTATTTGGGGGAACACCTGTCCAAACAGGTTAAAGATTTGGATGAGGAGGCTAGACTTTGGGGCTGATTAGAGCATCCAAAGGATATCTGGGTAAGACATAAACCTTATGGGCATCCTAAGAGAGGTAGTTTTTTGTAATAATACTACAAAGAATTGGGCAGAGGTACCCAGCAGCAGCATCCTGGTTAGGGTTTGGCCCGGGACGACCACAGTGGAAGATGCAAAAGCCTCTACTTCAGCATCTACCCTAACCTAAACCTCAAGGCTCTCCACAACCACAAATGAAACCAAGAAAATAACTTGGTTACCACCGATAACCATGGAGGTAGGTGAATCTGGGGCTCCAGCATTAATAGGGAGCACGGAAGTTGGAGGGACATTGCAACTTCATTAGGAAGCATGGTGTAATATAACTATGGACAGATATATCCTTAGCAGTATTAAGGGATATCTGATAGAGTTTTCTACACAAACAAAACCCTCCAGTACAACATACACCAGACAGATATACATGCTTACTAAAAGGGTAATGGAACAAACCAAACCTGAACAAAGGCTATCAGAGGCAAGGAAATGGCGTTAAATCAGCTATAAGAAACCGTACCGTAGAGTGTAAACTCAGACCATTTCGCGGTGGCTGAAATATGCGTTAAGGTAGGCGGGAGTGGACACTAACATATTTAAATCTCACTCCACCAGGGCTGCAGCTACATCCGCAGCAAAACGCCTTGATGTATCCATGGACCAAATCCTCAGGATTGCAGGATGGTTGTCGGAGAAAACGTTTCAGAAATGTTATAACAAACCAGTTAGCAGTATGGGAACGTTTTCGGGGAACATTTTAAGTTCTGTATGATAATTTATCCATGAAGAATACAGGGTTATGACTTGAATTAATTAGATATTGTTTATCATTTCCATTAAATAATTGGTATGAATGTTTTGAATATCATTAACAATTTCTCCCAAACTACCAAGGCAGTTGTGAAGCATGGACTCGTTCCACGGCATGAGGTCACAGAGCTTTGAAATCTTTCACGTAGTCACTCACGTGACTCCGAAGTAAAATAGTAAGATTAAACGAGAACTTACCAGTTTGAAGTTTGATCTTTATTTTATGAGGAGGAACGTTGAGGGAATACGTGCCCTCCGCTCCCACCCTCATATGGTCATATCTTAAACTGGTATCTCTTTGATAATCTTACTATTTTAGGTCATTATAGTGTATCTGTGACCTCACACCGCTGCTTTGAAGGATGACACGCATGCGTCGTAGCGGGCTTCTTTCACGTATTCCCTCAACGTTCCTCCTCATAAAATAAAGATCAAACTTCAAACTGGTAAGTTCTCGTTTAATCTTACTATTAAACATGACTTTGGGAGATATAATGACTAACGTTGCAGTGTGATGGTGCCCCTGTTGAAGGCAGTAAAATGGAGCTTCATCAATGATTCATTGCACAAGATGGCTATCTGGCCATTTGTGCCTCTGGCAGCTCTTTAGTAGATGTATTCAATTATTCCAGCCCTTTGCCATTTCTCCAGCTACTTTTCTTTCTCATCAAGTATTTATCCAATTCTCTTTTGAGAGAGACCATTGAATCCACTTCCACTAATCTTGCTAATCATGTATTCCAGTCCATTGCCCAATGTACAAAATAAGTTCCTCTATGTAGCTGGTGAGTCTTTTACCAATCACTTCATATCTGCACAGATTATAGGATTACTGCATTCTGTGGTTACATAGATACGTAGACAAAAGGTGCAGGAGTAGGCCATTCGGCCCTTCGAGCCGGCACCGCCATTCAATGAATAGAATAGAATAGAATAGAATATAGAATAGAATAGTTTCTTTATTGTCATTGTAACATGGACCATGTACAACGAAATTTAAAATGTCAGCCAGTCAGTGCAGCATTCAAACATTTCTAAAAGCTAACGATACATACACGGTAAAATAATAAAGATAAACAACTAAATAAATATCACGAACAAAGCACGCATACACACCCAACCCTCCATCCTTCTGTCGATGTGATCATGGTTGATCGTCCACAATCAGTACCCCGTTCCTGCCTTCTCCCCGTACCCCTTGATTCCGCTAGGCCTAAGAGCTCTATCTTTTTCAGCGGAATGCCGCGACTGTCAAGATGCCGGCAGTCACCTGAAAAACCAGCAACTGGAACAGCGACTGTCAGAGTGGAACACACATACACACACACACAAGCACATCGCTTCAGTCACCAGCCAGTCATGCAGGCCGGAGACAGGGCAAGCGGGGGGGAAAAATTCACGTTGCAAAGCCAAGGTGAAACAGACACACACCGCGATGAACAGGAAGGTTGGCGCTGTAAAAAGATGGCTAAAGCACAGTGTACGGTAAGTGCTTTAAAAAGAGGGGGGGAGGAGAGGGGGGGGGGAGAGGGGGGATAATGGGGGGGGGGAAAGGGGGAGAAAGAATGGATACAACTTTTAGGAAGCCAGAGATACGCGGCCATTTAACATTACCGGTCTGTTTATCCTTGGTTCTGAAAACTACTGCTCATCTTTTCCCAATGAGCCAATGAAAGTCACCTGTCACCACCGGCTACAACCTACGAGAACCTCTGAGAACCTTCGACCTCCTAGCAACCGATTAGGACCTCGTGGCGACCCACCTACGGCACGAGAATTCTCGCTACACTCCGTGACGGCTTCATTCTAGTCGGCGCTAATTTTTCAACATGCTGAAAAATTCACAGCGACTATAATGAGGCCGCGACTAGTTCCCAGAATGCGGGAACTCCTCACGACCACGTAGGCGACTCCCCGGCAACCACCCGCGAACATGTGGCAACCATGTGGCGACTGCATAGTCTCCTGTAGTCGTGTAAAAGTGGGTCAGGCCCATAAATCTCTATTCCATCATAAAAAACATGTTTTACTTCATGAAAAAACTCGAATCATATTGAATATAAAGTCACAAAGTGTTGGTTCATGTTCATGTTATAGGGGCAGAATTAGGCCATCTTGTCCACTCCACCATTCAATTATGGCTGATCTATCTTTTCCTCGCAACTCCATTCACATGCATTCTCCCCATAACACTTGACAGCCATACTGATGAGAAGAACTTTTTTCACACAGAGAGTGGTGAATCTCTGGAACTCTCTGCCACAGAGGGTAGTTGAGGCCAGTTCATTGGCTACATTTAAGAGGGAGTTAGATGTGGCCCTTGTGGCTAAGGGGATCAGGGGGTATGGAGAGAAGGCAGGTACGGGGTACTGATTTGGATGATCAGCCATGATCCTATTGAATGGCGGTGCAGGCTCGAAGGGCCGAATGGCCTACTCCTGCACCTAATTTCTATGTTTCTATGTTTCTAATCAAGAACCTATCAATCTCACCTTAAAAATACCCAATGATTTGGTCTGTGGCAATGTATTCCGACGATTCACCAGCCTCTCTCCAAATAAATTCCTCCTCATCTCCTTTCTGAAGGATCTAGAGCTAGGGGCTATGATATAAAAACAAGGAATAAACAGCACAGTAGTTCTGCTGGCAGAGCTGCTGTCTCACAACGCCACAGACCCAGGTTCGATCCTGACCTTGGGATCTTGTGTGGGGTTTGCGCGGTTCTCCCTGTGACCGCGTGGTTTTCCTTTGGGTGCTCTGGTTTCCTCCTACATCGCAGAAGATGTGATTGTTTGAAGGTTGATTGTCCTCTGTATGTTGCCCCGAGTGTGTTGGGAATGGGAGAGAAAGTAGGATCACATAGAATGAGTGGGCTGAAGGGCCTGTTTCCATGCTGTAGATCTTTCAATCAATCAATCAATCAAAGCACTTAACGAGATTTTCTTTCTTCTCATAACGTTGTGGCTGTTGGAAATTTCCTTCAAAGGATAGTGGAGGCAGAGTCAACTACATATATAATGCAGAGCTAAATGCTTGATAAGCAACGGGATGAAAGTTTACTTCAGGTAAACAATAATGCAGAATTCAGATTACAATCAAATCAGCATTGATTTAATTAAATGGCAGAACAGAATACTGCAAATTAATAATGTATGCACATATGTGTTCATATTGATTGATTGAATTGGGATGGGATGAAGCATGGGAACAGGCCCTTCGGCCCATCAAGTCCACACCGACCGTTAATTACCTGTTCATACCAGTTTATTTTAGTTCAGTTTAGAGATACAGCACAGAAACAGAACCTTCGGCCCACTGAGTCTGTGCAAACCAGCGATCCTCCTACGCTAACACTATCCTACACACTAGGTGCAATTTACAATTTTTACCACGCCATTAGCCTACAAACCTGTATGTCTTTGGAGTGTGGGAGGAAACCAGAGCACCTAGAGAAAACCCACGCAGGTCATGGGGAGAACGTACAAACTCTGTTTAGACAGCACCCGTGGTCAGGATCGAACCCGGGTCTCTGGCGCTGACATGCGGCAACTCTACCCCGGCACCACCATGCTGCCCCCACACTATGTTATCCCATTTTCGCATCCACTCCCTACATACTAGATGCAATTTACAGCAACGAATTGACCTACAAGCCCACATGTCTTCAGCACGTGAGAGGAAACCAAAGCACCTGAACGTGAGAACGTGCAAAATCCACACAGATATTGCTGAGGTCAGGATCGAACCAGGGTCTCTGGTGCTGTGAGGCAGCAGCTCGACCAGCTGCACCACTGTTCTGCCCCACAGATGGTAATGTCTCTTGGGGAAGTGTGGGGGGAGGAGGGGAGGGGAGGTGGAACACAGAATCGCTCCCAAGATCCATGTATATAATGGAATGAATATTGGGGAGCTGAGCTTGGCAGTGCACCAGGTTTAAAAATAACAAGGGGAGCAGGCTGGAAGTTTACAAGAGGCTGCATGGTTTGAAAAGTGTGTCTTAATATAAGTAGTATCACACACAAAAAATAAGAGAGCAAGTTAATAATGATATTTATCTGTCACTAAAGAAATAGGCACATGTTTAGACCACAAATATCACTAAGAAACCATCTTTTCCATCACAATGAAAAAAACTCCCAGTCGCACTCTCTATATTGAAACAACTCCATTCATGCTGCCAAATCTGGCAGCCCAATCTAACACTCAAGTATTTCAAAGATTATTTCCACGCCTGTCAAGGAATCGCTGTCAGTGCATTACAACTACATTTTCCCAACCCCGTTCCATTAAATGTTATGCAATAGACAATAGACAATAGGTGCAGGAGTAGGCCATTCGGCCCTTCAAGCCAGCACCACCATTCAATGTGATCATGGCTGATCATCCCCAATTAGTACCACGTTCCTGCCTTCTCCCCATATCCCCGATGACTCCACTATTTTTCAGGGCCCTATCTAGCTCTCTCTTGAAAGCATCCAGAGAACCTGCCTCCACTGCACTCTGAGGCAGAGAATTCCACAGACTCACCACTCTCTTTGAGAAAAAGTGTTTCCTCGTCTCCGTTCTAAATGGCTTACCCCTTATTCTTAAACTGTGGCCCTGGTTCTGGACTCCCCCAACTTCGGGAACATGTTTCCTGCCTCTAGCATGTCCAAACCCTTAACAATCTTATGTTTCAATGAGATTGCCTCTCATCCTTCTAAACTCCAGAGTGTACAAGCCCAGCTGCTCCATTCTCTCAGCATATGACAGTCCCACCATCCCGGGAATTAACCTTGTAAATCTACGTTGCACTCCCTCAATAGCAAGATTATCCTTCCTCAAATTAGGGGACCAAAACTGCACACAATACTCCAGGTGTGGTCTCACTAGGGCTCTGTACAACTGCAGAAGGACCTCTTATTTCCTATACGTAACTCCTCTTTTTATGAAGGCCAACATGCCCTTCGCTTTCTTCACTGCCTGCTGTACCTGCTTGCTTACTTTCATTGACTGCTGAACAAGGACTCACAGATCCTGTTGTACTTTCCCTTTTCCCAACTTGACACCATTTAGATAATAATCTTCCTTCCTGCTTTTGATACCAAAGTGGATAACCTCACATGTAACCACATTAAACTGCACCGCCATTCAATGTGATCATGGCTGATGATCTCCAATCAGTGCCCCGTTCCTGCCTTCTCCCCATATCCCCTGACTCTGCTATCTTTTAGAGCCCTGTGCATTATTGTTTATTCACAGATTTTAACACATATCATGAAAGGCCTGGGATAGTGTGAATGTGGAGAGGGTGTTTCCACTAGTGTGATAGCCTGGGACCAGAGGCCATAGCCTCACAATAAAACGACGTACCATTAGAAAGTTGAGGAGGAATTTCTTTAGTCAGGTGGTGAATCTGTGGAATTCATTGCCACAAACGGCTGAGGAGGCCAAATCAATGGATATTTTTAAGGCGGAGATTGGCAGATTCTTGATTAGTAAGGGAGTCAGGGGTTATGGGGAGAAGGCAGAATGGGGTTGTGAAAGAAAGATAGATCAACCATGATTGAATGGCGGAGTATACCTCATAAGGGGATAAGGACATGTGATAGAAGCAGAATTAGGCCATTTGGCCATTAACTCTACTCTGCCATTCAATCATGGCTGATCTATCTCTCCCCTCTAACCCCATTCTCCTGCCTTCTCCCGAAAACCCCTGACACAGGCCGAATGGCCTAATTCTGCTCCGAGAAGTTATGAACTATTTTTTTTCCCATTTGTTGAGTTGGTATTCATTTGCTCAGCCTCTCCCTCATCACAAAAGAAAGGCGAAACCACAAATTATAGCAGAAAAGTTTGAAATAATTTATTGGCACTTTGTCCGTCAGTTCCGTGACAGGCCGTTGGCGTGCAAAGATTTCGTTCACTACAAAAAGTTTGGAGCCCCGCACGGTCGTGCACAACTACATACCCCTCCGCGCTTCTCAGTGGGACTGGCGCTACCCGTGCGCCTCAAAGCGAGGTCGCGTAATTTACGTGCCAAGGACAGGCCCTTTAATTGGTACATGTGACTATAAACTGACCTTGAACCTTGAACCCTTGAATCAGCACTGCAGATTTTTTTAAAGGATTGTCATAAACTGTTAGGATGTTTTCATTTCAGTAATTTCTGTTTCATTTTTGCAACTTCACCTCAGATTATTTAATTAGTTAAATTAATGCCAGCAGAAGTCAAAATAAACTTAGGAACAGTTGCATAACTCAGTAGGTCAGCCAGCATCTCTGGAGGCCATGCATCAACAATGTTTTAGGTCGGAAATTTCGCCTATTACTGTTCTCTGAAGATGTTGCCCAACATGCTTAGTTACTCCAGCATTTTGTGTCTTTTTTTGTAAACCAGCATCTGCAGTTCCTTTTCTCACCAGCCTCCTAGCGTCACTTGTGGTCAGCGCTCATGTCCATAGATTAAGTCAAATTTCTCAGTTGCTGGTTACTTAATGCAAACAGTACAGTATTGTACCTCATTCTCAGAACCTTGTTAAGGCAATATTGATAGCAAGATGTCTCTTAATATATACTCTATTTAAAGACTAAGGGACAAGTTAAATAATTCAACCACTCTTAGCTTGAAGGAAGGGTCAAGGACGAGTTGCACCCTGGCCACTCCCTCTTCTCCCCTCTCCCATCGGGCAAAAGGTATAGAAGTGTGAAAACGCACAACTCCAGATTCAGGGAGAATTTCTTCCCAGCTGTTGTCAGGCAACCGAACCATCCTCTCAACAACTGGAGTACAGTCCCGAACTACTATCTACATCATTGATTGGACTATCTTTGATTGGACTTTACTGGACTTTATCTTGCACAAAACGTTATTCACATTATTCCCTTTATCATGTATCTGTCCACTGTGGATAGTTCAATTGGAATCATGTATTGTTTTTCTGCTGACTGGTTAACGCACAACAGCAGCTTTTCGCTATACCTTGGTACACATGACAATAAACTAAACTGAACTCAAAACATCGTCTATCCATTTCCATCAACAGGTGCTGCCTGATCTGTTGCGTTCCTTGAACAATCTCCTTGAGAGGGGGACCTCATTGCAACTTACTGAATAGTGAAAGGCCTGGATAGACCCTGTGCAGACGTGACGTCGACGGACGAGAAGCCAAAGCAAAGAAGTGGAAGCCAAATAACCAAATGGAAACAAAGTAAAAACACCAACTACCCGAAATGGTAGGATGCCTAAATGCAAACTAACAGAAAAGGGCGGGACGCCTAAAAGCCAACTAACCAAAAGGCTGCGTCGCCTAATGCCCCTGTCCCACTTAGGAAACCTGAACGGAAACCTCTGGAGATTTTACGCCCCACCCAAGGTTTCCGGGAGGTTCCCGGAGGTTTTTGTCAGTCTAGGGAGACTGACAAAAATCTCCAGGAACCGCACAGAAACCTTGGGTGGGGCGCAAAGTCTCCAGAGGTTTCCGTTTAGGTTTCCTAAGTAGGACAGGGGCATAAAAGCAAACACACCGAATGGCCGCTCTGCCTAAACGTCACCTACAAGCCAACGAACCGACTACCGCTCAACAGAAAAGTCAAATAACGGACATGACGTTGCCGGGGGGCGGGACTTGTCAGCGATTGATCCAGATCCCCGCGTCCATCATCACTGTGGAGGGATGAACATTGTCCCACACCTCCAATCCACCCGACCCACAGCCCGCGGAGCGTGGCTGTGGCAGAATGGGGGCTGTCCCGAGGGATGCGCACCTTCGACCGCTTATAACTTGATGCTTGCGTTCAGATTGCCCATTCCTTTGGTGGGTACCGGATAGACTGGATGTGGAGAGGATATTCCTTCTGGTGAAGGTGTAGTGAACCAGGGGTCATAGACTCAGAATTAAAGGACTTTCCTTTAGGAAGGAGATGAGGAGGAATTTCTTTAGTCAGAGACAATAACCAATAGACAATAGGTGCAGGAGTAGGCCATTCACCCCTTTGAGCCAGTACTGCCATTCACTGTGATCATGGCTGATCATCCACAATCAGTACCCCGTTCCTGTCACCATATCCCCGACTGCTATCTTTAAGATCTAACTCTCTCTTGAAAGCATCCAATCGGCCTCCACTGCCATCTGAGGCAGAGAATTCCACAGATTCACAACCCTCTGTGTGAAAATGTTTTTCCTCACCCCCGTTCTAAATGGCTTACCCCTTATTCTTATGGTGAGTCTGTGGAAATCTTTACCGCAGAAGGCTGTGGAGGCAGGTCGATGGATATTTTAAGGCAGAGATAGATAGAAACATTGCCTATTTCCTTCGCTCCATAGATGTTGCTGCACCCGCTGAGTTTCTCCAGCATTTTTGTGTACCTTCAATTTTTCAGCATCTGCAGTTCCTTCTTAAACACACAGATTCTTGATTTGTTGGAGTGTCAGGGGTTATGGGGAGAAGGAATGAGAATGGGGTTAGGACGGAGAGATAGATCAGCCATGATTGAATGGCGGAGGAGACTTGATGGGTCAAATGGCCTGATTCTGCTCATATCTCTTATGAACTTGTGAACAATAATTTTTCCTGCATCTGCAACCTTTCGTGTCTTCACTTCTCACACCTCCTTTTTAAAGAGAATTCCAACTGGTCCCTACACACCTCAATCTCCTTCTTGGGTGAACTTGTTCTAACCCTCAACAATTTTCCTTGGAGAAGTTCTCAAAATACAAAATGTTTTGACATTTTCTTTTGCTGGAACTAATTCCTTGGCAAATGTACTCTTGCATGACTCAAGGCATTCAATGAAAAAAAAGTATTTTTAATGTGCATCCAAGTTAACATTTAATCATACGTAGCATATCAAGTAATTTGTGAAAATGTCAAATGGTTGAAAGGTAATTAAATCATCAAATGGCACATTATTAGAGAGTATTAAACACAACAAGGATAACGATGCCTTTTGTTAATTCTTCAAATTGTGCACTCCCGAAGGCACAACTTTTGGATTGGTCCTGATGTGCTGTTTTTCTTGGCTACGCAGCTGCAATTGTTTGAAATAGATCCTTCTGTTATTTTCTCACTCAGGAAACCAGTTACTTGGAGACACGAAGAACCTCAGATGCTGGAATCGTGAGAAAAAAACGCATAAACATAGAAAATAGGTGCAGGAGTAGGCCATTCGGCCCTTCGAGCCTGCACCACCATTCAATATGATCATAGCTGATCATCCAACTCAGTATCCTGTACCTGCCTTCTCTCCATACCCCCTGATCCCTTTAGCCACAAGGGCCACATCTAACTCCCTCTTAAATATAGCCAATGAACTGGCCTCAACTACATTCTGTGGCAGAGAATTCCAGAGATTCACCACTCTCTGTGTAAAAAATGTTTTTCTCATCTCAGTCCTAAAAGATTTCCCCCTTATCCTTAAACTGTGACCCCTTGTTCTGGACTTTCCCAACATCGGGAACAATCTTCCTGCATCTAGCCTGTCCAACCCCTGAAGAATTTTGTAAGTTTCTATCAGATCCCCCCTCAATCTTCTAAATTCTAGTGAGTACAAGCCGAGTCTATCCAGTCTTTCTTCATATGAAAGTCCTGACATCCCAGGAATCAGTCTGGTGAACCTTCTCTTTACTCCCTCTATGGCTGGGTAACTCAGCAGATCAGGCAGCATCTGTGGAAAGAATAGATCAAAGGAGTGGAGACACTTTTAAGAAGTCAGACAACATTTAATAAAGTTTAGCGGGCATTTAACCTTGGTTCCTTGGTCCTGAAAACTCCAATGAGCCAATTAAAATGCCCGGTCAGCGAAGGCGATTGCCTACGGCTGCCCTCGACTGCCTGTAACTAAATAGCGATCCCACCACAACACTACAAGTTCAAAAGACCCATGCCGACCCATTTTTACTCGCGGAATATTTTTCAACATGCTGATTTCCGTTTCCGATCGGGACCCCTCTTCAGGGTGACTCAGCCTATAAGCAACAACATATAGACACAAAAATCTGGAGTAACTCAGCGGGTCAGGCAGCATTTCAGGAGAAAAGGAATAGGTGAAGTTTCGGGTCGAGACCCTTCTTCAGACTGAGAGTCAGGGGGAAAGGGGAACAAGAGATGCTGCCTGATTCGCTGAGTTACTCCAGCTTTTTGTGTCTATCTTTGGTTCAAACCTGCATCTGCAGTTCCTTCCAACACATTAGCATGGGAGACAATCCAATATTTGGTCGTGTAGAAACTGCAGATGCTGGTTTATACTAAAGATAGACACAAAGTACTGGAGTAACTTAGTGCATCAGGGAGCATCTCTGGAGAAAAAGGACAGGTGATGTTTCGGGTCCGAAAACGCCTTCTGAAAGTAGGGGGCGTGGTGGGTGATGTGGTGGTGGCGGGCAGGGGGGGGGGGGGGGGGGGGGGGGGGGTAGAGCTTGAGGCGAGAAAAGACCATGCCAAACTAGGCCTTCTCCATTGCCTGAGTGAGACCACACACAAATTGGAGGACAGCACCTCACATTTCGCTTGGGCAGATTACCGTCGGGGTTCGGCGTCGGCGTTCCACCAGCCCGGCGTGAGGGCCTGAACATCGGGCCACCCGGGGAGGCGACTGCGGGTGCTCGGAAGGCCCCGACCACGGATGAACACGGAGGGGAGGCTGGCTGGACTATGGTGCCATCCTCACCTTGGTGCCATTTATGTTATGTTGTGTCGTGGACTTTCTGTGTTTGTGCTTTTTTTTTAAATTCAATTTCAATTTTATTTTTAATATGTTTTATTATTTATATTATTATTATTTTTTATTTATTTATTTATTTATTTATTTTTAATGATTTTTGAATTTTTTTTTTATGATATTGCCTGTAAGGGAAATTCATTTCGTTGTCTCAAATTGAGACAATGACAATAAATTTGAATACAATACAATACAAAATTACAACCCAGCGGTATGATAGTTGAATTCTCTCATTTTAAGTAGCTTCTACTGATACTCCCCTCGCCCCCCCCCCTTGCCCCCCCCCTTGCCCCCACTTCCTCCACCCCACTCATTCCACAGTTCAGCTCATAGTATCCCTCTTGAGGTCACACACACCCCTAGCCAACAATGGACCTACCAGGGCCTGAGGTTATTTAATGCCGAAGAGTCCCGAACCAAAACGTCACCCATCCATTTTCTCCAGAGATGCTGCCTGACCTGTTGAGTTACTACAGTACTTTGTGGCATCTTTAATGTTGCCTCGTGTCTGCTGGAAAGGTAAAGTGTGAAAAACAATATAATTGTTGTAGAAAACCAACAGATGCTGCCAGCATAATAAATGAATATTCAAAATATCATCTGGCACAATATCATTTTGGTGATACATAAATCTAGTCACAATAAAATATTTATTTAACGTTACCTTTCATTTGCAAAGTGAATTTACCAAGTAAATATAAAAACAGGGATACACTGTTGGCAATCACGTTGGCGCAGCGGTGGAGTTGCTGCCTTACAGCAAAATGCAGCGCCAGAGACCCGAGTTCGATCCCAACTACGGGTGCTGTCTGTATGGAGTTTGTACGTTCTCCCCGTGATCTGCGTGGGTTTTCTCCGAGATCTTTAGTTTCCTCCCACACTCCAAAGACGTCCATGTTTGTAGGTTAATTGGATTGATTAATTGGCTAGTAAAAATGTAAAAAAATGTCCAGTATAAAATTGTCCAGTGCTGAGTGATGCTCTATCTAAAGTTTTTCAGCGTACTACCTCCAGATCCAGATCCAGATCCAAACTCACATTGAAATTGGAACATTGGGAGAGAGTTATTTCCTTACAGTGTTATGTATTATGTTAATATTTTTTATGGGCATGTTTTGGATTTAATGTGAATAATTCAGTTCAGTTTACTCAGTTCAGTTTAGTTTATTGTCACGTGTCTCGAGGTACAGCGAAAAGCTTTTGCTGCGTGCTAATCAGTCAGCGGAAAGACAATAGAACGGAGACGAGGAAACACTTTTTCTCACAGAGAGTTGTGAGTGTGGAATTCTCTGTAGAGGCCGGTTCTCTGGATGCGTTCAAGAGAGAGCTAGATAGGGCTCTTAAAAATAACAGAGTCAGGGGATAAGGGGAGAAGGCAGGAATGGGGTACTGATTGGGGATGATCAGCCATGATCACATTGAATGGCGGAGCTAACTCGAAGGGCCAAATGGCCTACTCCTGCACATATTGTCTATTGTCTATTGTCTAACACACGATTACAATTGAGCCATTTACAGTATATAGATACATGATAAGGGAATAACGTTTAGTGCAAGGTAAAGCCAGGAAAGTCCGATCAAACATAGTTTGAGGGTCACCAATGAGGTAGATAGTAGTTCAGCACTGCTCTCTTGTTGTGATAGGATGGTTCAGTTGCCCTGCTATCAGCTGTAGGCCGTGGGTCGAACATCGAAAATGTGTCTAAAATTTAACTTTTATGAACCATGTCTGGTATCCACTTGAAATTTGGCACAGATTTAGATAAAATATCATTGAGAAGGAATTCATAACTCGTCAGTGCGAAAAGTTGCACACTAATTACTTAAGCTAATTAGAAAAAGTATCAGCGCCCTCTTGTGCTCAATAGTAGGTAGCTGTATATTACTCTATGGGGAGCTGTGGTAGCGCTGAGACTCGAATGGGAACATTGAATACTATTACGTCAATTACATGGGACGGGTAACTCTTCACTGTGGGAATGTCAGTCTTTTACTCTATGGGGAGAGGACGCCGGTGAATATGAGGTGACTTTTGGAACAAGTTCAGGAGGCAAACCTCAGGTGAACGGTGACTAAGACTGCCGCAGAGATCCCGGGTTTCACCGACTCTTGAACCTGCCTAATTAATGGGTGAGGGCATATCCTGTGCGTTCCCCAGTTTACTGAACCCCACTGACTGCCAGTTACTTTCCTCTGGTAGACACACTTGCTGGAGTAACTTCAGCACTCAGGGTCAAGCATCATCTCCGGAGAAAATGGATAGGCGACATTTCGGGTACAGACCCCTTCTTCAGTTTGAGAGTGCGGGGAGAGAGAAACTAAAGATATCTGCGTCTCTTAGTCTGAAGAAGGGACCCCAAGCGTCACCTATTATTTTTCTCCAGAGATGCTGCCCGTCCCGCTGAGTTACTCCAGCATTGTGTGTCTACCAGAGGAAAATTACTTTGTTTTAGGTACTTTGCACGAACCAGTGTCCACGATCGCTCGACTTGATCTGGATGAGTAAGTACACTGTTCATTAAGTCTTAGCGGCCTCAATCGTCGCCTGACCTCAGGCTGCCTCCCAACCTATCTCGGAGAATGAAGCACAATGTTCTACATATCCCACCACGAGTCAGAAATATCTTGGAACCATATGGAATTTATAGCACGACCTCTTACTTGGAGGAAGTGCATGGAGTCAAAAGAGATGTTCAGAATGAAACATGAGAAGGTTCATGGATAATGGAAATATCTCTATTTAGGGAGTATGGTCAAGCATAATGTCTCCAGTGGGACTAAGAGTTAATAACCCTGGGACAACTGAACAAAGTAGTCTGGCAAGCCAACCTTCGTTAATAATTCGTTTCTTTGGGATATTATTCAGCTATGAACACAGAATCTCCACAGGGCATCTAATTAACAGCTGACCTTGGTAGAATGTCACCCATAGCGTGAATTCTTAAAAAGTTACACAATTTCATTCTACTTAATTTTCTCTGTTGGATGAGTCGGTTGCCTGTTATAATTGCGGAAGTTACACAATTTCTCAGCTGCCTTCATGAAGGAGAATTGTATTTGAACACAGAGCAGCATGGGCTAAAGGCAAATGTCTGTAATTTGTTCAAAACATCGCAGTAATTCGAGTGAGAATGCAAGGTTGTGTTTTCCAGACACATCTGCTTATACTTAAAGTTATTAATACATTTGGCATTGCCGTTAAGCGTGAGAAAATTCTCTTTATGTCCGATCCGATTATGTCCTAATATGGCGTCAAGTTGGGAAAAGGGAAAGTACAACGGGATCTGGGGGTCCTTGTACATCAGTCTATGAAAGTAAGCATGCAGGTACAGCAGGCAGTGAAGAAAGCGAATAGCATGTTGGCCTTTATAACAAGAGAAATCGAATATAGGAGCAGAGAGGTCCTTCTGCAGTTGTACAGAGCCCTAGTGAGACCACACCTGGAGTATTGTGTGCAGTTTTGGTCCCCTAATTTGAGGAAGGACATTCTTGCTATTAAGGGAGTGTGGCGTAGGTTTACAAGGTTAATTTCCGGGAACGCGGGACTGTCATGTGCTGAGAGAATGGAGCAGCTGGGCTTGTTCACTCTGGAGTTTAGAAGGATGAGAGGGAATCTCATTGAAACATATAAGATTGTTAAGGGTTTGGACACGCTAGAGGCAGGAAACATGTTCCCGAAGTTGGGGGAGTCCAGAACCAGGGGCCACAGTTTAAGAATAAGGGGAAGCCATTTAGAACGGAGACGAGGAAACACTTTTTTTCTCAGAGAGTGGTGAGTCTGTGGAATTCTCTGCCTCAGAGGGCGGTGTGGGAGGAAACCGAAGATCTCGGAGAAAACCCACGCAGGTCACGGGGAGAACGTACAAACTCTAGATGAATAGCAGCCGTAGTCAGGATTGAACCTGAGTCTCTGGCGCAGTAAGGCAGTAACTTTACCATTAAGTCACCGTGCTGCCCATTTCTCAGATTCACCACCTGGACCGGAGAGACTGGACGGACATACAGACTTAACAGTTTCTTCCCCACTGCTATCAGACCTACTTCCTGGAGATGCTGCACACACCTATAACTATGTTATTCTGCTATTGGACATTAGTAATTGATTGCATTACTTTGGATTGCACGACAATCCTTGCACCGTTTTTCTGTTCTGCCTTTGCTGTTGTATTTATTGTTGTGTCTATCATTATCATGTATAATGTGTACTCCATGAGTTTCCGGCCAGCAAGGAATTTATTTGCACCATGGTATATATGACAATAATATCATATGAATCTGGATTACACATTGTAGGTAGGTATAGGCAAATTTAATTTATTTGTGTGTAGGTTAGTTAAATTGATTTCATAAGTTCATATGTCACAGGAGCAAAATTAGGCCATTCGGTCCGTCGAGTCCATTTCACCATTCAATCATGGCTGATCTATCTATATCCTCACAACCCATTTTTCCTGCCTTCTCCCCATAACCTTTGATGTCCTTATTAATCAAGAACCTGTCAATAACTTGGCCTCCACTTGGCAATGAATTCCACAGATTCACCACCCTCCGACTAAAGAAATTTCTTCTTATCTCCTTTCTAAAGTTACGTCCTTTTATTCTGTGGTCTGTTACAATTTAACTCAATAAAAGCTTCTTAGCCTTGAGGTTCAAGTACATAAATTATTAAATTGTCATGAATGGCGCTGAAAATATTTATATAAGCTAAGGGCCGCATGGTGGCATAGTGGTCGACTTGCTGCCTTACAGCGCTGGAGACCCAGGATCGATCCTGAATATGGGCGCTGTCTGTACAGAGTTTGCACGTTTAACCTGTGACCACATGAGATTTCTCCAGGTGCTCCGATTTTCTCCCACCCTCCAAAGATATGCAGGTTTGTAGGTTAACTGGGTTCGATAATTTATAAAATTGTCCGCAGTGAGTGTGCGTTATTTACGGGGTGATCGCTGGTCGGCGCAGACCCGGTGGTTAATTAGCGGTCTATTCTTGTTCTTGTGTTGTTAAAGTGTGAATTTCAAAGGTTTACAGAATAAAATGTTCTTATCATGTCTGATATATTCATTGCCTTTTCTCCTCTTTCATCTTTTATAAGTCTTGTCAAAACGATGTCCTCGCTTTGCGCCTGGTCTATTCCAATCAATCAAGCTGTCTTTAAACTCTTAAAGTCATCCAACATTGTTTAACTCATAATCAAAATGGACCACCTCACTTTGGTAATCTTGTTTTCTAGATTCTCTTTATTTTAGCGCAATCCATCACCTTTAAATATCACCTTGCAAGTTCATATGAGTGCCAGAACTATATATCCTTCCTCCTTTTTTTTTATAGTCATGTAATTTGGTTTAAATCCTCCTTGCCAACTGAGAACAGTGAGCTTACAGAACAAAAAACCACAAAGGCACTCCAGATCTCCTTCTTTTCAAGCTGACAAACCACCTTTTTTAATACAGGCTAACGCAAATGAGTGGTGTCATGGTGAGCTGGAGTTAAAAAGGATGAGGAGCAAACCACATTGAAACTCACCGAATAGTGAAAGGCCTGGTTAGAGTGGATGTGGAGAGGATGTTTCCACTAGCGGGAGAGTCTAGGACCAGAGGTCATAGCCTCAGAATTAAAGGATGTACCCTTAGGAAGGAGATGAGGAGGAATTTATTTTGTCAGAGGGTGGTGAATCAGTGGATTTCATTGCCACAGGCTGTGGAGGCCAAGTCAGTGGCCTCCACAGCCTGTTAGTGTGTTAAATCCAGCAGCAGGAGAGACAGTTAGTGTGCGGGGACCGTTGGTCGGTGCAGACTTGTTGAGCCGTAGGGCCTGTTTCCGCACTGTATCTCGAACCTAAACTGAAGGCAAACAAAATCCATTGTCTGCAATGGGGTAGACATGAATGGGACAGTACCCAAATTGATAGAAGGACCATTCAGAACCCTGATAACGGAGGGGAAGAAACTTTTCCTGAGTTATTGGTTCACAAGTTCGCACGGTATAGTAGAATTAGGCCATTCAGCCCATCGAGTCCACTCTGCCATTCAATCATGGCTGATCACTGCCTTTTCTTCTGCATTTTCCTGCCTTCTGCCCATACCCCTTGACACCCGTTCTAATCAAGAAACACCCTTTCTAATCGAGAAACGAGGTTCCCATCTTATTCCTTGATATAATGTTTGAGAAGTTAAGGAAGCGAAGAAGCTGTAACTGATCTTCAATTCATGAAGCTCGTGTGCCGGTATCACTTGTTGACTTGACGGCATGTACCCGGTGGGGCGAAGGGCCCATTTCTGCACAGTATGTTTAAACTAAACTAAAATGAAACTAGTTAATTTTAGCTGCATTGGTTGACGTGGACTCAATGGGACGGAGGGCCTGTTCCGCGCTATATCTCCAAAACTAAATTCTCAAAAACTAAAATAAAACGAAAGGGTGTGTGTAATCATCCACTCCATGGACTTAGCTTAACTGTCAGCAGGACTGGGCAAGGATCAGTAAGTCTGCAGCTCACTGATGCATCCGTCTGGGCAATGCAATGCAGTACTGCATTAAATCCAGCAGCAGGAGAGACCATTACGTTTTTAGAAAGTGGGTAGGTGCCTCTATCAAAGTATGGATCATGGTTGTGATATCCGTCTACTAAGTTGAAAGTGTGTTTAGTGCACAAGTCATCCAAGTAGAGATCTGCTGAGGTTCATTAGAGGACAACTGTTCAATGTGGCATGACAGGCAAAATGCTTTAGGTAATATTTTCTTATGTTAGAAAAAGTCCAGAAGTGGCGGCGCTGTGAAACGGCTGCGGCTCACCTGCAATCTGTCTGTTTTTACTTTTTTGTGTTGTTTTTTTTGTCAAATTCAGTTAAATTTTTGGTTATTAGGTGGTGTTATGTGTGGGGGAGGGGGGTGAAACAGGGCTTTCTGTCTCTCCCTTCGGGGGAATGCGACTTTTTTGTCGTATCCCCCTTCTCTTCCCCCGCCTGAGCTGAGGCCTAATGGCGGAGCTGGCGGCCTCCAACCTGCGACCGACCTCGAGGCTCCGGAGGTAGAGCCAGCCAGGCTGGCCGTCTTCGAGCTGCGGCGACGTTCGGGCAGCGGCACGACTCGGCGCTCCGGTGAGGGCGGATGGCGCGGGGCTGAGACACTCCCGTGTGGGCGGACCGGCTCCCGGCTGGAAGGTGCTCCTGTGTGGATGGACCGGCTCCCGGCTGGAAGATGCTCCCGTGAGGGCAGCCCAGTGCGGGGCTCCCGTGAGACGCTGCCGTGGGGGCGGCCCGGTGCGGGGCGGAGACGGTGCTCCGGTGGCTGAGACGGCGTTCTGGCGGCGGCGACCTGAATCCGGGGCTCGGCCGCGGGCCTGTGGACGACATCGTCGGGAGCTCGCGGGTCACAGGCTGGTGCCTGTTTTCCGGAGCTCCCGTGGCAACAGCTGCATCCGCTGGACTGGAGGGCGGCAGCTTCGACCACCCCCGGGCCGCGGAGCTTGAACCGCGGGACTGATTTGCCATCGCCCGGGGGTTATCGCCTCAGCGCAGAGGGAGAAGAGGAGGGAAGAGACAGTAACTCTAAGACTTTTGCCTCCATCACAGTGAGGAGGTGCTTGGTGAACTCACTGTGGTGGATGTTCATTTGTGTTTATTGTGTGGTGTTATTATTACATGTATGGCTGCAGGCAACAACATTTCGTTCAGACTGAAAGGTCTGAATGACAAATAAAGGATTCAATTAAAAAAAAAATCAATTCAAAAATATACTGGCATCACTGTTCACATTGTAGGAGCAGAATTAGGCCATTCGGCCAATCGAGTTCACTCCGCCATTCAATCATAGATGATCTCGGTATCCGAAACCCATTTTCCTGCCTTCTCCCCATAAAGGGGCTGTCCCACTGCAGCAACATCATTCACGAGTTTAGGAGAGTTTGAAAAAATGATATGTTGAAGACCTCCTTCAACCACCTTCGACTAGCTTCGGGAAAATTGGACTCCGAATAGTGGAGAGTGAAGACGACCTCCTTCGACCTCCCTTCGACTATGTTGAAGACTATCTACGACTACCTTTGACCACCTTCGATTACCTTCAACTACCCTCGATTAACTATGAATAGCACGCTGACCTATTACGACCTACTTCGACAACTTACGTGTAAAAAAAATATCGATCTTTTCCATGGCGACCTTTTTTTTACTCACGGGCATTT
The DNA here is from genome assembly GCF_028641065.1 of Leucoraja erinaceus. Lineage (NCBI taxonomy): Eukaryota > Metazoa > Chordata > Chondrichthyes > Rajiformes > Rajidae > Leucoraja > Leucoraja erinaceus. Next base: position 10,488,838 of record NC_073384.1, on the reverse strand, counting down.
TACAACATGTTGAAAAATGCGCCGCAACCTAGCTGAGGCCTCGAGTACGCGGGGACTACCCTCAAACGTGAAGGAGAGTTACAAAGACCTCCTAGGACCTCGTGTCAACCATGCTGCGAGAATGAGTCGAGGGCAAATTCGCAGTTTAGGTCGCCGCAGTGGGACAGCCCCTTAACCCTTGACACCATTCTGTATTTAATATTTTTTATTATTTTATACAATTTTTTAACAAAACAAACAAAAAAAACAAAAAAACTGAAAAAGACAACAGGGAAAAAAAAGGAAGGGAAAAAAAATAATAATAATAATAATAATAATAAAACAAAGCGGCCAGACATAACAGCATTGGTAAAATCCACATGGTGCTACACAGTCATGCATTGCAAAAGCAGAAGTAAAGGTCACAGGACTACATCACTGCAGATAATATGAAATTATGAAATTATTGGACTTTGAGATGGTTGATAAATGGTCCCCAAACACTTAAAAAGTTGTTTGGTACCTTGGAGTTGTAGAAGCGTATCCTTTCCATCTGTATGATTATTCCCTTGACACCATTCTAATCAAGAATTTGCCTATCTCTGCCTTAAAAATATCCACTGACTTGTGAACTTGTGAATAGCAAAGTTGTATGCCAGTATATTTTTCTGACATAAAAAATATTATAGAAAGCCTTTGGTTTGTCATGCTACCTTTAACAGTTGTCCTCCAATGTAATGCTAAATTAGAACCGCAGACTTGCCAGCATCAAGCTATAGGATATCGTAGAATCATAGAGTGATACAGTGTGGAAACAGGCTCTTCGGTAAACTTGCCCACACCATCCAACATGTCCCAGCTACACTAGTCCCACCTGCCTCTGCTTTGTCCGTATCCTTCCAAACCAGTCCTATCCATGTACCTGTCCAACTGTTTCTTAAATGTTGGGATGGTGCTAGCCTCAACTACTTCCTCTGGCAGCTTGTTCCATACACCCAGCACACTTTTTGTGAAAAAGTTACCCATCAGATTCCTATTAAATCTTTTCACCTTCACCTTGAACCAATGTCCTCTGGTCCTGGCAGCAACTCTGGGGAATGTGATAACGATATCTTAGGGTGTACATCCCTCAAATTTCCATGCAGATGCAAAAAGTCAGTAGCCTGAAATATTAACACCACCATGGGTGCTCCTTGACCTGTTCAGTTTAATTTATTGTCACATGCACTGAGGTACAGTGAAACGCATTTTGTTGCATGTTAACCAGTAAGCAGTAACATAGAAACATAGAAAATAGCTGCAGGAGGAGGCCATTCGCCCTTCGAGTCAGCACCGCCATTCATTGTGATCATGGCTAATCATCCCCAATCAATGCCCACCTTCTCCCCATATCCATTAGCCCCTAGAGCTCTATCTAACTCTCTCTTAAATCCATCCAATGACTTGGCCTCCACTGCCTTCTGTGGCAGGGAATTCCACAAATTCACAACTCTCTGGGTGAAAAAGTTTTTTCTCACCTCAGTCTTAAATGGCCTGCCCTTTATTCTAAGACTGTGGCCCCTGGTTCTGGACTCGCCCAACATTGGGAAATTTTTTCTTGCATCTAGCTTGTCCAGTCCTTTTATAATTGTATATGTTTCTATAAGATGCCCCCTCATCCTTCTAAACTCCAGTGAATACAAGCCTAGTATTTTCAATCTTTCCTCATGTGACAGTCCCGCCATGCATCCCAGGGATTAATCTCGAAAGACAACACATGGTTACAATCGAGCCATTTGCAGTGTATATGCTGGATATTTCCAATATTTTCACACTTTTTAGCAATTACTAAATCCTGATGTTTCCTGAATGAACGGTGGGACCAAGTGAAATTTGCAAGGGATTTCACACTGGCACCACAATGTTTCAAAGTGTCATGCTCATGACAAAATGATACAGGTGGGTGTCTAGAGGCTCAGAGATGGACAAATCACTGAATGCTAAAACCCATGCACATTGTAATTTAAAATCTGAATAAAATATTGCTTTTTGTCACAAAAAAATTGAAATACTCAGATGAGATAGTGATATCTCAGTAGTACAGACCCACCTGCCAAAATGTATTTGCTGCACAGTGTTCATTATTGTGTATCATTCCTGACTTAACGTATACTGACATTAACAGAAGGCAGTGGAGACCAATTCACAATCACAATCACAATAATACTTTATTAGCCAAATATGTTTTGAAACATACGAGGAATTTCATTTGTCAAGTCAGTCATACAAATAAAAAGCAACAGAACACACAAAACACATTTTAACATAAACATCCACCACGGTGACTCCCCCACATTCCTCAATGTGATTGAGGGCGAAAAAAAGTTCAAATCTCTTCCCTTTGCTCTCCTGCGTTCGGGGGCCTCGAGCCCTCCGTTGACGGGATGATCTTGATTCCCGCAGCCGGCGGCAGGCACTCCACGTCGGGGCGATCAGCTCCTGCATCGGGAGGATGTCAGTCAGCTCCCCCGTGCCGGATGATCAAACCCCGCGTCGGGGCTGGTCGAACCTTCCGCGACGTTGGAGCTCCCGACATCCACGGCCTCTCCCGAGTGCAAGCTCCCGATGTAGTCCACAGGCCGTGGTTGGAGCGATCCCTGGCAAGGGATCGGCTGCGATGTAAGTTCACGCCCCATTGATGGTAGGCCGCAGAACGACCAGAGAATACGATCCGAAAATTAACCACATCTCCGGCAAGGTAAGAAACTGAAAAAAAAAGTTTCCCCCCTACACCTCCACCCACATAAAACAAACTGGAGAACATTTACACAGACTTTTAACACACACTAAAAATTAAAAAAGACAAAAAAACAAACAGACTGTTGGCGGGGCTGCCAATCGTACAGCGCCCCTGGTGGTTCCTGGATGTTTTCAAGAGAGAGCTACAGATAATTTTTCAGGACTAACGGAACCAAGGGATATGGGGAAAAAGCAGGAACGGGGTACTGATTTTGGATGATCAGCCATGAACATATTGAATGGCGGTGCAGGCTCGAAGGGCTGAATGGCGTACTCCTGCATCTATTTTATATGTTTGTATGTAAAGATTCAGCAAAATTGTTCTTGGAACTGAGATATTCAATGATGAGACATATCCTATTTGAATTTAGAATGTGTTTTCTATTATGTATCTTTGTATCTTTGGCATATGAACTGTTTTATTTAGTTTAATTTAGTTTGAATGGGGCAATCGAGCTGAAGGGCCTGTTTCCATGTGATGTGACTCAATGACTCTGAGGCCAACTGCGGGGAAAAGGAAGCTTTGGTTTCATTCTCAGCTGAAGCGTGCACTTCTGACAGTGTACACTCGGCACGGTATGGGCGGCAAAGTGGCGCAGCGGTAGAGTTGCTGCCTTACAGCGCTTGCAGCGTCGGAGACCCGGGATCGATCCCGACTATGGGTGCTGTCTGTACGGAGTTTGTGCGTTCTCCCCGTGACCTGCGTGAGTTTTCCCCGAGATCTTCGGTTTCCTCCCACACTTCAAAGACGTACAGGTTTGTAATTGGCTTGGTATAAATGTAAAAATTGGCCCATGTATGTGTAGGATAGTGTTAATGTGCGGGGATCGCTGTTCGGCACGGACCCGGTGGGCCGAATGGCCTGTTTCCACGCTGTATCTCTAAACTAAACTCAACTAAACTCCTAGATCTGATTTTCAGCCTAGATTTACATGATGTGCAAATGATGAAGGATAATCTCATCTTCACACGACCCTCATGATCGTGCAAAGTGCAGTTCAGTTTTTTGAAAATTCAACTAAGCCATGGCATACTTTTCAAACGCCTTATGTGTCATGAGAAAAGCTTTCAATTCGATGCCAAACATAGCATTCCACTTCAAAACATCTTGTTTTAACATTTTCTTCACAATCATCTGAGAGTCCAACAATAACAAAATGAAACTTAGTTAGGCACATGTAAATTATTCTTTGAAACTTTAAAGTTATCATCTCATCATCTGGGTCCAACTACTCGGGATTTTGTGTGTCACGTTTTGGAAAAATCCATTGAATGGAAACTAAATTCTGCTCGCAATATCATCACCCGAGGCAACACAGGGCGGTGAGTGACTCATTTTCTGGCTCACTAAAGCCTTTCCTCTATCTGCAAGGCACAAGTCAGGAGCATGACGGAACCTTCTCTAGTAGAACACAGCTTTAACTGCGCTTAAGAAGCCTGGCACCTTGCAGGATAAAGTGTTCATCTTACACCCATTCACCACCCCTTACATTTTTTTACCCCTGATCAGTGGCTGAAGGATATACCAGCGTCAAAGTGTTTTACCACCTGCCAAATCTTCTTTGACAGCACTACAGTCAAATCTCTGGCCTCTATTAGTCAGGTACACCATAACTGCCTTATTATTACTAGACTGCACTTCACACTGACTGGAACATATATCATTGATCCTTCTTCAATAGATTTTGGTTCTTGGTTTCGTGGTCCTCCAAAATATTCCAAATGGAATTTAAACTGGAGGTGGTGAAGGGAGGGCTTAAGCCAGAAAGGGTTATTGGGAAGAAAGAGCTACTTTATATTTAGTTGCATCTGGTTGGGTAACTATAGTTGGGTGGAGATTATTCCATGCTTTAATTGTGCGGGGGAAGAACGAATTGCTGTACACATCTGTCTACATTTTGTAGCTGGGATCACAAATTTGGATTGAATGCCCTCGTCTGCTCCTAATTGGTTTGGGTTTGGTGTAGGTTTGGTGTAGGTCTTGTAGTCTGTCTAACTATCAAGTTCCTGGGCATGCTTATCGACTCTCTGTAAAGGGCCTGCCATAAAGGGTATGAGGTAATTCAAGAACTCTCCCGAGTTCTCCCCTGATTCGAGCTCGTACGTAATGTATATAGTGGGTACGTAGGGGCTCGTACGAGTATAAAGTAACAATTTTTTTCATCACGAGTATTCTTTTTTACTAGTGGACATTTTTCAGTGTTGAGAAAACGTCACAAATTTACTGGATTTCCCAAGTACCTACTGTTAATCGTACGAGCCACTACATGACATCCACGAGCTCCTACATACCTGCTACGTAAATTACTCGAGCTCGAATCAGGAGAGAACTCAGGAGAACTCTTGAATTACCTCGTACAGTGGAACAGGCCCTTAAGACTTCTCTAACTTCAAGTAGCCCTTGAATTCCCCCTCTCTCCATCCCCTCCCCCTTCCAGGTTCTCCGACCAGTCTTTCAGAGACGTGCAGGTTTGGAGGTCTATTGGCTTCTGTAAGTTATCCCTAGTGTGTAGGATAGAACTAGTAGATGGGTGGTGGTGGTCGGCATGGACCCGATGGGCCGAAGGGCTGTATCTCTAAACTAAACTGAACATCTATTGAAGTTTAAAATTTGCCTGACCCAGCCACATAGCAGAAGAGACTTCAGAAATAAAATCTCTCCACTGATATTGTATCAGGAATCAGAGGGAATAATTTGTCAATGAACACTTTGCTCAATTAATTATACAATTCTGGTCCAGATGACAATAAACTTGAACTTGAACTTTAAGCAATGTCACAAGAATCTGTTTTTTAATCACTTTGCAGTTTGTGTCAGCTCGATCTCAGTTTTAGTTTCCTTGGCTTCAAGAGAGAAAAAATATTCTGTGGGCATTCGAATTAATATTATATGTTTATGCCAACGTTAAAGTCAATATCTCCTGCATTGCTGTTGTGGCATCTTGAAAATAATTCCCTGGTTGAAAAGTACTTTGCAAAACCCAGAGAAGGTGAAAAGAACAATGGAAGGCAATGGAGTGCTGGAGTAGCTCAGCGAGTCTGGCAGCGACTCAATAGTAGATAAGCAACATTTCCGGTCAGGTCCCTTCTATCAGTCTGGAGAAAGGTCCCGACCTGAAACGTTTCCGAACCATGTTCTCCTGAGATACTGCCTGGCCAGCTGAGCTACTCCAGCACTCTGTGTCTTCTATTGCAAGCCTGCTTCTCCAGTTCCTTGTTTCTAAAAAGCACAATAGAAATGAGCCTGAAGGGTCCTAACCCAAAACATCACCTATTCACGTTCTCCAGAGATGTTGCCTGGCCCGCTGAGCTACTCCATCACTCTGTGTCTTTTATTGCAAACCAGCATCTACAACTTCTATGAAGCACAATAGAAATGATTCTGAAGGATCCTGACCCAAAACGTCACCTATCCATGTCCACCAGAGAGAGATGCTGCCTGATCAGCTGTTACTCCAACGGTTTGTGTCATTTTTTAATTAACAGAAAATGCCTGTTTCTCTTTTTTCTCTTCCATTATTTTTTTTTAATAGACAACAGACAATAGGTGCAGGATTAGGCCATTCGGCCCTTCGAGCCAGCACCGCCATTCAATGTGCTCATGGCTGATCATCCACAATCAGTACCCGATTCCTGCCTTCTCCCCATATCCCCTGACTCCGCTGTCTTTAAGAGCCCTATCTAGCTCTCTCTTGAAAGTATCCAGAGAACCGGCCTCCACCGCCCTCTGAGGTAGAGAATTCCACACACTCACAAGTCTCTGTGTGAAAGTGTTCCCTCAATGTTTCCTCGTCTCCGTTCTAAATGGCTTACCACTTAATCTTAAACTGTGGCCCCTGGTTCTGGACTCCCCCAACATCGGGAAGATGTTTCCTGCCTCTAGCGTGCCCAAACCCTTAATAATCTTACGTATATGTTTCAATAAGATTCCCTCTCATCCTTCTAAATTCCAGAGTATACAAGCCCAGCTGCTCCATTCTCTCAGCATTTGACATCCCGGGAATTAGCCTTGTGAACTTGCACTGCACTCCCTCAAAAGCAAGAATGTCCTTCCTCAAATTCATTTATCATTTTTTAGTTTTCTTGGCTTTCTCTCCTCACTTTTTTCTTTTCCCAAATCAAGCTGATCCAGTCTAAAGCTCAGCCCTTTGTATCCAAATAGGAGCTCTTCAACTTGGCCTGTTTTCATGGCTGCCATCCAGCATGCTCTCTGGTGGCTGCAGTGGTTAGCAAAACCCTTACTGAATGATTCCATGCTGTTAAAATTAAAATAACCATTCCAACACCAGCAATCACAGCAGGCAAACATGGTCCAAACAAATCCAGTTGCTACAAGGCTTTAGAAAAATCATTTAGCTTTTGCCATCACTTAGCAATTCAACATGAAAAGTAGTAATATAACCGGGGCGGCGCAGCGGTAGAGCTACTGCTTCACAACGCCAGAGACATAGGTTTGATCCTGACGACGGAAGCTATCTGTACGGAGTTTGTACGTTCTCCCCGTGACCTGCGTGGGTTTTCTCCGAGAACTTTGGTTTTCTCCCTTAGAAGTCAAGTCAAGTCAAGTCAAGTCAAGTCAAGTTTATTTGTCACATACACATACGAGATGTGCATTGAAATGAAAGTGGCAATGCTCGCGGACTTTTGTGCAAAAGACAAACAACAAAACAACCAAACAAACTATAAACACAATCATAACACACATATTCTTTTACATAATAAATAATGGAAGGAAAAACGTTCTGTAGAGTTAGTCCCTGGTGAGATAGACGATCAAACATAGAAAATAGGTGCAGGAGTAGGCCATTCGGCCCTTCGAGCCTGCACCGCCATTCAATATGATCATGGCTGATCATCCAACTCAGTATCCTGTACCTGCCTTCTCTCCTTACCCCCTGATCCCTTTAGCCACAAGGGCCACATCTAACTCCCTCTTAAATATAGCCAATGAACTTGCCTCAACTACCTCCAGTGGCAGAGAATTCCAGAGATTCACCACTCTCTGTGTGAAAAATGTTTTCCTCATCTCGGTCCTAAAAGATTTCCCCCTTATCCTTAAACTGTGACCCCTTGTTCTGGACTTCCCCAACATCGGGAACAATCTTCCTGCATCTAGCCTGTCCAACCCCTTAAGAATTTTGTAAGTTTCGATAAGATCCTCCCTCAATCTTCTAAATTCTAGCGAGTACAAGCCGAGTCTATCCAGTCTTTCTTCATATCCCATACTCCAAAGACGTACAGGTATGTAGGATAATTAGCTGGATATGATTGTAAATTGTCCCTAGTGTGTGTAGGGTAGTGACAGTGTGCGGGGATCGTTGGTTGGAACGGACTCGGTGGGCCGACGGGCATGTTTCCTCGCTGTATCTCTAAACTAAACTAAATGTACACTAGAACTGCAGTTGCTGGTTAATACACAAATGGACACAAAGTGCTGCAGTAAATCAGCGGGTCAGGCAGCATCTCTGGAGAACATGAACTCTCCAAACTCCAGCGTTGAAGAAGGGTTTCAGCCAGAAACGTCATCTATCCATGTTCTCCACAGATGCTGCCTGACCAGCTGAGTTACTCCAGTACTTTGAGTCTTGTTTCCTAAACCAGCATCTGCGGTTCATTGTTTCTATAAGAGTCAAGCATGTTTAATTGTCATATGTACCGACAAGCGAACAATGAAATTCTTTGCCCAGTAAACGATTTTGATCTTTTGAGTAGAGATATAAGTTACTTCCCTCTGGAAATATTAAAGAAAAATAAAAAAAATTAAAAGTCTTGTAATCTCAGTAATAAGGGTTTTTCAGGTTTAAAATAGTTCTGAGCTATAAAGGAACAGGCAAACCTTTGGGTAATTTTAATTTTGTTTCATGATTGATAAGAAAAACAACAGCTTGCTTTGTATGTTTCCCGGTTTTTATTTCAGAATGAGTTTGTTCAGCAAAGAATGGAATCTAAAGTGAATATTTGCAGCTGGCCAGATCTGGCTGAACAGCAATGAGCAAATAGCACAGGGGAACAGCAGGCCGGTTCCATCTGCCAGTCCAGACAGCATGAGAAGCACGTAGCTGACTTCAAGCATCGCCCCAGGCATAGCACAGCTTATGACTTTGGTATAGACAATACAGGGAGAATCAGGCTCACCAGAGGGGGCTACAGAGCTTACAGCGTCAGAGACCCGGGTTCAATCCCAACTACGGGTGCTTGTTTGTACGGTGTTTGTATGTTCTCCCCCCGACCATGGGTTTTCTCCGAGATCTTCGGTTTCCTCTCCCAAACCAGGAATGTGCAAGTTTGTAGGTTAATTGGCTTGGTATAAAATGTAAATTGTCCCTCATGTGTGTAGGATAGTGCGAGTGTGCGGGGATCACAGGTCGGCGCGGAATTAAATGGGTGCTTGATTAGTATGGGTGTCAGGGGTTATGGGGAGAAGGAAGGGGATTGGGGTTGAGAGGGAAAGATAGATCACCCACAATTGAATGGCGGAGTAGACTTTAGTTTAATTTAGTGTAGAGATACAGCGTGAAAACTGGCCCTTTGGGGCCAGTTGGAACAGGTATGGAAAACACCCATACTAGTGCTCCAGAACTCCCCCCCCCCCCACCCCCCCACCGGCCACCAATATTAAAATTGGTGGAGATGTGGAATATTGCGTTCGGGGACCAGCCCTCCCGTGTGAACATGGGACCCAACGGGTCCCACTTAGTCTAGTAAAATATTTATTTGGTCCCAGTTTCCTCCCACATTCCAGAGCCGTGCTGGTTTGATTAATTGGCCTCTTTAAAATCATCATCGCCGATCACTCAAAAAAGGTATGACTGTTCCCTCATGGAGGACACCTGTGCGTGACTTTGTTTAATGTGGGGAGACTGGTGCGCAGACATACACCACATGGTCCTTGGCAATCTGGGTGAGAATCCAGTGGCATGGAATCCAAGACGACCGTGCACCCTTTTCTGCTGCAGCCTTCACCCGCCTTCCCAGCCGTTGTGACGCTCCACTAAAGTCAGCCATCATCCTCCGCCTGTTCCACCATTAAGGTCTTGGTTGGATTGCTCGTTGTCAGAGACCTCCCCCTCAACCTTACCGCCAGGGGTGACCCTACCAGGAGCATAGCTCCAGACAGCATCGCTCTCAGGATCTCAGGACCACACAAGCTTCTCCACCACGACAAGGTGACAATCCATGGAGAAATATCCCTTGTGTGTAGGATAGATCTACTGTATGGCTGATCATTGGTCGGCGCGGACCCAGTGAAATTGTACCAACCAGTCTATGGAAGCCTGTAAAAGCATATTATCATTGATTTTACATCACTAGTGGCCTTAGATCTCTCCCATCTTCCTGCCCCAAGGAACCACGTAGATCTCTCAGTCCCCAAAACGTTACCTATTTACTTCGGTCCATAGATGCTGCCTCACCCGCTGAATTTCTCCAGCATTTTTTGCCCTCCTTAGATCCTCTCAGTGGTTACTTTGTTTTTTTGTTTAATTGTAGCCTTAAAAAAAATGTAACATTGCAAAAAGCATTTCCCCCCAAAAATCCTTGATTGATTGATTGATTGATTGATTGATTGGTTGATTGATTGATTGATTGATTGATTGATTGATTGATTGATTGATTGATGCAGCATGGTAACAGGCCATTCGGCCCACCCATACCATGCCAGTCATCGATCATTTATTCAAACTGGATTTATATTATCTCAATTTTACACCTACTCCCTGTATACAAGGGGCTATTTTTTAGAGGCCAATTAACCCCCAAATTCGCACGTCTTTGGGATGTGGGAGAATACCGGAGCACCCGAAGGAACCCCACGTGGTCACAGGGAGAACGTGAAAATCCAGCACAGATTTTCCAAGCACCCAAGGATAGAATCAAACCCAGGTCTCATGCACTGTGAGGCAGTGGCTCTACCAGCTGCTTGGCCGAGCCGTCCTCTGATCCAGTTCTTACAGTGCACCAGGAGTAACAGGTCTGGAAAATGGATTTGCACTCCAGAGGCAAAGGGCAAACGTTACCTATTTCCTTCGCTCCAGAGATGCTGCCTGACCCGCAGAGTTACTGCAGCATTTTTGTGTCTATCTGCAGTCTGGCTGCTTGCGAGTTGAATTTGTTTTATTTTATCTGTCACACATTTCTCTCGATTATTTTTCAATATGAGCCATCCAACGTTTCAATTATGAAAATCTTAAAACATTGAATATGTGCTTTTATATTGTATTCAACATGTACAGTCATAGAGACATGCAGCATGCAGACTAAGATGCCCCATCTCTTCTAATCCTACCTGCCCGCATTTGGCCCACATCCCTCTTAAAATTTCCTATGCATGTACTTGTCCGAAATTTTAGTTTAGTTCAGAGATACAGCGTGGAAACATAGAAACATAGAAAATAGGTGCAGGAGTAGGCCATTTGGCCCTTCGAGCCTGCACCGCCATTCAATATGTGGTGAATCTCTGGAACTCTCTCTGCCACAGAGGGTAGTTGAGGCCAGTTCATTGGCTATATTTAAGAGGGAGTTAGATGTGGCCCTTGTGGCCAAGGGGATCAGAGGGTATGGAGAAAAGGCAGGTACGGGATACTGAGTTGGATGATCAGCCATGATCATATTAAATGGCGGTGCAGGCTCGAAGGGCCGAATGGCCTACTCCTGCACCTAATTTCTATGTTTCTATGTTTCTAATATGATCATGGCTGATCATCCAACTCAGTATCCTGTACCTGCCTTCTCTCCATACCCCCTGATCCCTTTAGCCACAAGGGCCACATCTAACTCCCTCTTAAATATAGCCAATGAACTGGCCTCAACTACGTTCTGTGGCAGAGAATTCCAGAGATTCATCACTCTCTGTGCGAAAAAACAGGCCCTTCGGCCCACCATGTCTGCACTAACCAGGGATCCCCGCACACTAACACTATCCTACACACAATAGGGACAATGTACATTTGCACCAGGCCGATTAATCTACAAACCTGTACGTCTTTGGAGTGTGGAAGGAAACCGAAGATCTCAGAGAAACCCCACGCAGGTCACGGGGAGAACGTACAAACTCCGTACAGACAAGCACCTGTAGTCGGGATTGAACCCGTGATTCAGGCACTGTAAGGCGGTTGTTCTACCGCTGTGCCACTGTGCTGCCAATTCTTATTCTTATTGATCTGGTATCATAGAGATCAACAACAACATATATTAAATGAATTATCAGCCATTGATTCACCCAGCACCTGAAAGAATCCAGGCACTAGAAAGTGATTGCTATAATTTAGCACCATTTGATCCAGACTAAAGCTTGGAATGATAAAAAGTATTTTTAGTCTATCAATTCAGATAGTGAGGCATTTTGGTTCAATCTTCAATCTTCCCACAGAAATATCTTTACAAATCTTACCTGATCCCCTCAACCATTCAAAATAGCGGAGTCAGGGGATATGGAGAGAAGGCAGGAACGGGGTACTGATTGGGGATGATCAGCCATGATCACATTGAATGGCGGTGCTGGCTCGAAGGGCTGAATGGCCTACTCCTGCACCTATTGTCTATTGTCTATAAAATATGCTTCCCCGCCCACACTTCCACCCTTTGACTGCTAACATATGTACTTAAAACAAAAAGGGCTGGTAAGAATTGAGGAATCACAGATAATCAATAATAATATTTTCCTTCGTTGCAGTTTATTTGCTGAAGGTGCCTCTCAAAAGTGGCTAAGGTTTGAAATAATCTTCAAATGGAGAATATTTGCCCTCAATAGGTTAATTAATGGGGGGAAAAAATGCTAATTTAAGGTCATCAGCTCAAGGTCATAAGGTCATGTGATGGGAGTAGAATTAGGCCATTCAGCCCATCAAGTCTACTCCGCTGATCTATCTCTCCCTCCTAACCCCATTCTGTTGCCACAGCATCTGACACACATGCTAATCAAGAATCTATCTATCTCTGCCTTAAAAATATCCATTGACTTGCACCCCACAGACTTCCGTGGCAAAGAATTCCACAGATTCACCACCCTCTGACCAAAGAAATGACTCCCCATCCCCTTCCTAAAAGAACGTCCTTTAAATCTGAGGCTATGACCTCTAGTCCCGTAGCTGCTGGTTTCAAAGTTGCATTGAATCTACATGTGGTTTGTTCAAATAAATGCTTTATTTGAGCAATAAGTGACTGAGAGAAGCAGTTGAGTGACGCTAGAACTTTGGGGCGGCACGTTGGCGCAGCGATAGTGTTACTGCCTTACAGCACTTGCAGCGCTGGAGACCCTGACTGTGGGCGCTGTCTATACGGTGACCTGCGTGGGTTTATTCCGAGATCCTCGGTTTCCTGCCACACCCCAAAAGACGTACAGGTTTGTAGATTTACTGGCTTGGTATAAGTGTAAATTGTCCCTAGAGGGCAGGGAATTCCACAAATTCCCAACTCTCTGGGTGAAAAAGTTTTTTCTGTCCTCAGTCTTAAATGACCTCCCCTTTATTCTAAGACTGTGGCACCTGGTTCTGGACTCGCCCAACATTGGGAACATTTTTCCTGCATCTAGCTTGTCCAGTCCTTTTATAATTTTATATGTTTCTATAAGAACCCCCTCATCCTTCTAAACTCCAGTGAATACAAGCCTGGTCTTTTCAATCTTTCCTCATATGACAGTCCCGCCATCCCAGGGATCAATCTCGTGAACCTACGCTGTACTGCCTCAATGACAAGGATGTCCTTCCTCAAATTAGGAGACCAAAACTGTACACAATACTCCAGATGTGGTGTCACCATAGCCCTATACAACTGCAGAAGAACCTCTTTACTCCTATACTGAAATCCTCTTGTTATGAAGGCCAACATTCCGTTAGCTTTCTTCACTGCCTGCTGTACCTGTAAGCCAACTTTCAGTGACCGGTGTACAAGGACACCCAGGTCTCGCTACACCTCCCCCTTACCTAACCTAACCTGAGTGTGTAGGTATTGTTCATGTGCGGGGACCGCTGGTCGGCGCGGGCTCGATGGGCCGAAGGGCCTGTTTCGTCGCTGTATCCCTGAACTAAACTAAACTAGAATAGTTGAAGTAGGATTTCTAGTTAGCATTGTAACCTCATGGGATGAAAGTAAATGACTCAAAGGGTTGACAAGATTAGGGGCAACTTCATGCCAGAGTGTGTTTCATTCATCAGCCACTCAAAAGATAAATCGCACTTTTGCAATCTTATTAGGTGGAACATCTACAACCCTTCCTGTTTTGATGACTGTGGGCGCGGAGCTTTCACTGAACCATGATTCATGACAGCATTGAGCTGTGCTAATTATGTGGCTATGCATGCAATGTTTAACCTTGTCAGGCATTTCAAAGAATTAGCCAGTCTTTACCCAAATCTTTTATAGTATAGGATTGATGACATTGCAGAGGAGCTGGGCTTAATAGCACTGACAAAACTACTTAGCTTTCAAAGCACAGAGGAAGAAGAATGTCATTTTATCTTTGTGTGATGTTAAAATAGAGAAACTAAACCCTTCACCGCTTTTCAATTCTGTCTGTATTTTTAAATGGAATGAACATCGAGTGAAGATAGACACAAAAAGCAGGAGTAATTCAGCGGGACAGGCAGCATCTTTGGAGAGACGGAATGGGTGACGTTTCGGATCGAGACCCTTCTTCAGATTTACCCATTCTAGCTTTTTGTGTCTATCTGCAGTTCCTCCCTACACTGAACATCAAGTGAGATGTATAATGGGCGCAGATTCCACTTTTATTCCTTCTATATTATAATTTATTTTAATTTAGGTTAGTTTAGAGACATAGCGTGGAAACAGGCCCTTCGGCCCACCGTGTCTGTGCCGACCAGTGATAAAACTATCCTACATACACAGGAGGGGCTTCCGGCCATGAAGGGAATGCGTGGGGGGGGGGGGGGGGGGGGGGGGGGGGGGGGGAGGGAGGAGAACAACAGGGTACCCAGCGTGGGGGGGCCTGCAATGAAGGGAGGGGGAGGAGATCCAAGGAGGACCTGGCGCGAGATACTTTGTAACTTTGTCACTGCCGTTTATGTGGCAACTCTTTGCATTCCTTGGGTATGCAAAACAAAGTTGACTGTGACTTAAAGCATCAATTAATTAATTAATTCATTCATTATCACACAATATGGACAATTTATCATTTTATGGAAGCCTATTAACCTACAACATTGTTGGAGTGTGGGAGGAAATCAGAGCACCCAAAGAAAACCCACGCGGTCACAGGGAGAAGGTACAATCTCCATACAGACAGCACCCATAGACAGGATCAAACCCAGCTCTCTGACGCTGAAAGGCAGCAACTATACTGCTATGCTACCATGCTGCCTGAGTTTTGCACATCAACCCATCAGAGTATGGTTCAAATGGGGCTGCAGGAATTCTGGGAGACGAGGAGGGTTGGGGGCGATATGGGGGAGGGGGAGGATTGGATTGGAAAATAGCACATATTTACCCTTTGGGTCCCATGTTCACACAGGAGGGCTGGTCCCCCAACACAATATTTCACCTCTCCACGAATTCCAATATTGGTGGCCGGTGGGTGGTGGGGGGGTAATTTTCTGGAGCGCCAGTATGGGTGTTGTGGGCCGAAGGAACTGGTTTCCAGAGGGCTAGTTTGGAAATTGTGGGGCCAAATGGATTCTTGGGGTGGTAGCTCAGTCACTCAGGCCTGGTGGGGTGGTAGCTCAGTCACTCAGGCCTGGTGGGCTGGCAGCTCTGTCACGGTGGAGTGGCAGCTCAGTCACTCATGCCTGGTGCGCTGGCAGCTCAGAAACTGCTGGAGATTCTGCCCAAAACAGGTGAGAGACTGTGAGAAAGAAGGGGGAGAGAGTGGAGAATCAATTTTTGACATTTTTCATCTTTTTCTGCAGATCACAGCAATTTTCATCTTTTTCTGCAGATCACAGCAATGAAGGTGGAAAATCTATCCTGTCCTGGATGTTACCTGGATGTAGGTAGGGGGAAAAAAATACTGGGGTGAGGTTCGATACTTGCAGGGGGAATACTTACTGATGGGCCGAAGGGGCTCTTTAAAAAAAAAGAGTGAAATCTCAGTGAAAGGTCTTTTCCTGGCCTGGCACAGGCCTTTTCGGCCAAAATGCTCCTGGGCTAATATGGGCATTTTGGGCAAAAGGGACAGGTTTCTTGGCTAATAGAGGCCTTGTGGCTCAAAATTTGTGGCTTCAGGCAGGCCAAACAACTAATTTCATTTCCATTTCCATTTCCATTTCAATGTCAAGGACAGGGCAGGCCAAATAAAACAACTCATTTCATTTGCATTTCCATTTCCCTTTCAATTTCAAGGAGAGTACAGGCCAAACAACTAATTTCATTTTCATTTCATTTCCATTTCCATTGCAGTTTCAAGCACAGGGCAGGCCAAACAACTCATTGCATTGTCAATTAATTTCCATTTCCATTGCAGTTTCAACCACAGGGCAGGTCAACAACTCATTGCATTTTCATTTCATCTCAATTTCCATTGCAATTTCAAGCACAAGGCAGGCCAAACAGCTCATTGCATTTTCATTTCGTATCCATTTCCATTGCATTTTCAAGCACAGGGCAGGCCAAACAGCTCATTGCATTTTCATTTAATTTCCATTTCCATTGCATTTTCAAGCACTGGGCAGGTCAAAAAACTCACTGCATTTTCATTCCATTTCCATTGCAGTTTCAAGCACAGGGCAGGCCAAACAACTAATTTCATTTTCATTAAGGGCTAACAAATCATTTATTGCAAGTACATTGCAGACTCACAGTTCAGTTGATTCACAGCTTAGAATCACAATTGTGGCCTCTCCCTCACGATCTACCAGAGTGACTGACTCACGTCCAGGCTTCTGGGGTTTTATAGTCCTGCCCCCCCCCCGGTAGGAGCGTTACCTTCATCAAGGTGATTGACAGGCGAGAGGACCAATCAGTTGATCTCAAGATTTTTTGAACACTCATAATTTTTTTATTTTTCATCAATCGGAAAAATCCTCGGGGCTGCCTCAGCGGAGGAGGACTGAGTAAGATGGCCAAAAATCATAGCGATATAGGGTAGCATTTAAAAAAAATTAATATACAGCACAGAAAGGAAGTGGTCAAGATGAGATTTTTAGTTATATAGATGATCTGTGATGATTAATCCTAGCATTTCTTCTAGCTACAGTATGTGGTATTTTTTACACAGAGGAGGTAGTTGAGGCAGGAACTATCACAACGTTTAAGAAACAGTAGGACAGGTTTGGAGGGATATGGACCAAATGCAGACAGGTGGGACTAGTGTAGATGTGACTCGTTGAGCGGTGTGGGCAAGTTGGGCGCTGTATCACTCTATGAAATGTGCAATAACATCTTTGCCACAGGGATCACAAATGTAATTACCGGTAAATACTTTTCAGCATATTGTAGAAGTTACAAATTAAAGGTGTACTTTCCACACATATATTTGGAAAGACTGAAGCTTAAGGTTTAACATTGCAGGCATGATGTTTTTTTTTCCTTCTGCATACTGTTGCCCAGAGCTATCTATCTTGCTACCTGGCATCACTTAGTGCTGAGGCAGCTTCAGCTCGGATTCACTTCCAGCCTTGAACAGCAGTAGGCAAGTCTGACTGCTTTTAGTTCATTCAGTGTGTAACACTAGGAGAAGAAGAACTCCCTGTAATGGCAACGATTCAAGAGGCACTGAAGAGCACTGAGTACTCCATTAATCTCAAAGACTGTGACTAGAGTATAACATGGAGGATAATGGTTTTAATTTAGCAAACGCAGGGTGGGAAGAACTGACTGCACTCACTCAGAAACATCTTTTGCTATGATCTATTTAAACATTGTACAGTGCAGCACAGGAACAGACTCTTCTGCTCATGATGTCTGTGTCAAGTCAAACTAATCTCCTCTGCCTGCATGTGAATCATAGCCCTCCATTCCATATGTGAAAATCAAAAAGCCTCTTAAATGCCACTATTGTACCTTACTCCACCACCACTTCTGGCAGCATGTTCCATGTGCCCACCCCTCTTCGTGCTAACAAACATGCCCCTCACATCTCCTTTAAACTTGCCTCTCCAACCTCAACGCTATGTCCTCTAGTCTTTGACATTTCCATCCGAGAAGAAAGATTCTGACTCTCCACCATGTCTGTGCCTCATAATTATATATACCTCTATCAGGTCTCCCTTCAGCCTCCGATGCTGCACACAAAACAATACAAGTTTGACCAACCTTTCCTTCTAGCTAATGTCCTCTAATCCAGGCAGCATTCTGCTAACCTCCTCTGCACCCTCTCCAAAGCCTTCACATCCTGCCTGTAACGAGATGGCCAGAACTGCAGACAATACTCCAAATGCAACCTAACCAAAGTCCTATGAAGCTGCAAATAATAATAATAATAATAATAATAATAATAATAATAATAATAATAATAATAATAATAATAATATACTTTATTACGGACTCAAGGTCCAGACAAGGGGCAACATTACATTAAAAATGCATTGCATATTAAATATCATAAAATACATATAAAATCTTTGTATATCACTTATAAAAACATCATAAATGATATATTTTTTAAAACACAATACATAAGTGAAAAATCCAGATTAAAAGATGATCAATGTCCTACAACGAGACAACGATACTAGTGTCTCCACAACTGGGATTCGTACCGTGTAGTGCTAACCCTTATGTTTGACAAGGCCACAATAAGCACATTTTTAGAGTCATTTATCCTACAAATGAATTTATACATGTGGTGTCTTAGGATAGCTTCTAAAGTACTGACCCCTGCAGCCACAAATATATTACTGGCACTACACCATCTAGGTTGCCTTAGCAGTGTTCTCAGGGCATCGTTATATGCCACCTTTAGTCTCTGCATACTTGTCTTTAAATAGTTCGACCACAGGTGCGCAGTGTAGAGTGGTGTGCAGTATGCTCTAAATAGCGACATCTTCACCACATCTGCACACGCACCAAATTTACGCAAGAGAATATTTGCCTGTACATACAGCATGCATCGTTGCCTATAAATATCCTCATCATCTGTCATTTGTTCTGTAATAATATGTCCTAGATATTTTACCTTATTACAGACACTAAGATTATTGTCAGACAATTTAAAATCAGGATATTTTAGACTTTTATCCTCTTAACATGACTTCCTAACCTTTATACGCAATGTCCCAACTAATGAAGGCGAACGTATCATTTACCTTATTCACCACTATCTACTTATCACATTCAGGGAGCTATGGACTTGGATGCCAATGTCATAGTACGAGTACGGGTGTGGGTGTCAGAGGTGATGGGGAGAAGGCAGGAGCACTGGGTTTAGAAGGGAGCGATAGATCAGCCATGATTGAATGGTGGAGTAGACTTGATGGGCCGAATGGACTAATTCTGCTGCTATCGCTTATGATCTTATGATCCCTCTGTACTTCATTGCTGTTATGGTTCTTGCCATTAACTGCATACTTTCCCCTTACATTCAACCTCCCAAAGTGCAACACCTCACATTTGCTTGGATTAAACTCCATCTGCTATTTCTCTGCCCTTTTCTGCAACTGATCTATATCCCGCTGGAAAGGTTGATGGCCTCCTTGCAGTCCCCAACTAAACCAATGTTGGTATTACCAGCAAACCTACTGACCAACTCATCTATACTAATGTCCAAGTTGCTTGTATACATATATATATTGAATTCATACATCTTATTGAAACATATAAGATTATTAGGGGTTTGGACACGCTAGAGGCAGGAAACATATTCCTGATGTTGGTGGAGTCCAGAACCAGGGGCCACAGTTTACGAATAAGGGGTAAGCCATTTAGAACGGAGATGAGGAAACACTTTTTCACACAGAGAGTTGTGAGTCTGTGGAATTCTCTGCCTCAGAGGCCAGTGGAGGCCGGTTCTCTGGATACTTTCGAGAGCTAGATAGGGCTCTTAAACATAGCGCAGTCAGTGGATATGGGGAGAAGGCAGGAATGGGGTACTGACTGTGGGTGATCAGCCATGATCACATTGAATGGCGGTGCTGGCTCGAAGGGCCGAATGGCCTACTCTTGCACCTATTGTCTATTCTGTCTATAGTCTATTGAGCGAGAGAGACAAAAAGCTGGAGTAACTCAATGGGCCAGGCAGCATCTCCGAAGGGAAGGATTGGGTGACGTTTCGGTTCAAGACCCTTCTTCAGAGATGTTGGAAGCAAATTTGTGGAAATCCATCATAATTGATAAATTAGTCAATTGGGACTATACTTGTTTAGACTTTTAAATCGATTGCGTGGAATACAGCATCTGCAGGTCAACGTTGTTGACCAAACGTAAGAGAGTGATTGTTGCGATAGACAGGGGACAGAGACCTAGAGTGCAGCCCAGGCTCAATGTGTCAAAACAAAACTAACCCAAACCATAACCCTAACGCCTCCTCCTACAGCCAAGAACATTGTATGAAATCATGTTCCACAAGTCGAATGGAAAGAATGAAATATGGCACAAGATCTGGCATTTACCCATTTAGTTTAGTTTAGTGTAGTTTTTTTACAGACACAGTGTGGAAACAAGCCCTTCGGCCCACCGACTCCGCGCCAAGCAGCAATCCCCGCACACTAACGCTATCCTGCACACCCCTCGTCGTGCGAACAAACATGCCCCTCACATCTCCTTTAAACTTACCTCTCCAACCTAAACACTATGTCCTCTCGTCTTTGACATTTCCAACCGAGAAGAAGGATTCTAACTCTCCACCATATCTGTGCCTCATAGTTTTATATACCACATATCAGGTCTCCTTTCAGCCTCCGATGCTGCAGACAAAACAGGCCTTCGGCCCACCGAGTCCACCGCCAACCAGCAATCTCCACACACTAACGTTATCCTGCACTCACTAGGGACAATTGACAATTTTACCAAGCCGATTAGCCTACAAACCTGTACGTCTTTGGAGCGCGGGGGGAAACTGGAGCTCCTGGAGAAAACCCACGCATGTCACGGGGAGAACGTACAAACCCTATACACAGTACATATCGTAGTCAGGATCTAACCCGGGTCTCTGGCGCTGTAAGGCAGCAACTCTCCTGCTGTGCCACCTTGCCGCCTACATTTCAGAAATGCAACCATTACATTCCAAAAGGAAACTCTATATAACCCAGACAGAAAATGGTTTATAAAACCCTGTTGCTTCAAAAAAAACTGGTTGTTCTTCCAAATCTTTGAGGACAAATACTTTCCATTCTTCCACTTCAGGAAGTTGGACAAATTCCCTTCATTCCCATCCCAAAAAAAATAAGTTTCCTCGCGGTGTCTGTTTTATCTGAATCGATCAAATTAATATATTAGTGTTTTATCACCAAAATTCAAGACGACGGCTGATTGAGATGGTTATTCAATGAATCTTAAAGTCCACTGTGTAAGTCCACAACTCTTTAGAAGAACTCTGAACTTGGAGGGAGTGCTGCTGGAGAACTCGTGCAGACCTTGGCAGGTCATTTGTGCCTGTGTTGCTCTGGTGTGGTAAAAGAGCCAGAGGAATAGTGGAGAGAGCCAAGCTCCGATATTGAGTCTTTTGGCCATGGTCCACACAGCTGCTCTCCAGCCATTACTTGACGCAAGCACCCAGGATAAATGGAGTGTGGATATCTTCTTCTTCTTGCGTATGGGTTGCACAGCCTAAAGTTGTAAGACAACTTGTTCCGTTTCATCTTCAGTTGATGCACGGCAGGTTGATCGCATTCGTCGAAACAGGGTGGGCCACGTGAAGGTTGCAATCTCCCACCCCAGTGAGGATATCATTTTTGTAGTAAGGAACTGCAGATAGAAACATAGAAAATAGGTGCAGGAGTAGGCCATTCGGCCCTTCGAGCCTGCACCGCCATTCAATATGATCATGGCTGATCATCCAACTCAGTATCCTGTGCCTGCCTTCTATCCATACCCCCTGGTCCCTTTAGCCACAAGGGCCACATCTAACTCCCTCATAAATATAGCCAATGAACTGGCCTCAACTACCTTCTGTGGCAGAGAATTCCAGAGATTCACCACTCTCTGTGTGAAAAATGATTTTCTCATCTTGGTCCTAAAAGATTTCCCCCTTATCCTTAAACTGTGACCCCCTTGTCCTGGACTTCCCCAACATCGGGAACAATCTTCCTGCATCTAGCCTGTCCAACCCCTTAAGAATTTTGTAAGTTTCTATAAGATCCCCCCTCAATCTTCTAAATTCTAGCGAGTACAAGCCGAGTCTATCCAGTCTTTCTTCATATGAAAGTCCTGACATCCCAGGAATCAGTCTGGTGAACCTTCTCTGTACTACATCTATGGCAAGAATGTCTTCCCTCAGATTTGGAGACCAAAACTGGTTGACACAGAAGATAGACACAAAGTGCTGGAGTAACTCAGTGAGACAGGTTGCACCTCCAGAGGGAAGGAACGGGTGATGTTTTGGATCAAGACCCTTCTTCAGACTCATTGAGGATACTGAGTCTGAAGAAGGGTTTCAGCCCGAAACGTTGCCTATTTCCTTCGCTCCATAGATGCTGCTGCACCCGCTGAGTTTCTCCAGCTTTTTTGTGTACCTTTCATTGAGGATACCATTGGGTTCTGTTTTTGAATCATGAATGGAAAATAG
Organism: Leucoraja erinaceus; assembly: GCF_028641065.1. Lineage (NCBI taxonomy): Eukaryota > Metazoa > Chordata > Chondrichthyes > Rajiformes > Rajidae > Leucoraja > Leucoraja erinaceus. Next base: position 10,466,469 of record NC_073384.1, on the reverse strand, counting down.
ATATCCTTTGCCAACTCAACGTCAAGCTTTACAGTCAGATATTGGAATTCCCATATGTTGGTCACTGTATTAGTGGCTGACCGTAAGATCATAAGTCAAGGAATCATAGGGTCTTAGAGGGTGAAAACCAGGCACTTTGGCCCAACTTGCCCAAGCTGACCAACATGCCCTATCTAAACCTGTCCCACCTGCCTGCTTTTGGCCCATACCCCTCTAAACCTACCCTGTTCATATCGCAGTCTAAATGTTTCTTAAACGTTGCAATATAGAAGCAGAATTAAGCCCATCGCATCTGCTCCACCATCTGATTATGGCTGACCTATTTTATCTTCTCAGCCCCATTCTCCTGCCTTCCCCCTGTAACCTTTGAAGCCCTTTCTAGTCAAGAAGTCTGTAGGAAATACTGCTTCAGGTTGCGGTGATAGAACGTGGAAAACGCAAATGCACGGCTGTAACTAAGCTGGAGAAATTTGGAGGACCTGCATTCACACTGCTGGGAAGACCATGAACTGCCAGCTCGCTGTCACGCTCATTTTCCATCCCGTCCCACTGTCCTATCACTGTCTGTAGCCTCCTGCTCTGTAACTTTGAGGAATAACACCTGCTTTTCAGTCTAGGTATGTTAACTCAGTTCTACCTTCGATTTTCCAGCATCTGCAGTTCCTTCTTTAACTCAGTTTATTCTCTCCCCACCAACACTGTTGAGTATTTTCACCTGCACTTTGCAACTTTCATAGATTCCTTTGGTTAATCACTCACCAGATCCTCCCATTAATCTTAAACAAAATGGCTTCATCAATGGCTAATCGCAATGACAATCCTGTCCTCACCCTTATAAGGGATAGATGTTTTGTCCCACTCGCTCTTCAACTGAAAACTATATCTGTTTTCCCTCAGCACTACTTGAGCAAAGCAAAGTAAGAATTTCATTGTCCTATCTGGGACACATGACAATAAACTCTCTTGACTTGACTTGACTAACAAGGACTCATTGACTGGAAATATGAAATCTGTTTTTCACTTCACAGATGCCACCTAACTTGTTGAGCCTTCGCAGCAGTCCCTGCCTTTATCTCACAGTTCCTGCATCTGCAGCTTTTTGATTGTCACGTTTGATGTTCACAGATAGGTTTTAAGCACAATGGATACATGCATTATGATACTTCAGTTAAAAGGTGAGAGTTCCCCCCTTTGTAAATGGAATATTCAAGTATGGAATTCATTGCCACAGAAGACTGTGGAGGCCAAGTCAATGGATAATTTTAAGGTCAAGATTGACACCTTGATTAGTATGGGTGTCAGGGGTTACGGGCAGAAGGCAGGAGAATGAGGTTGAGAGGGAAAGATAGATCAGCCATGATTGAATGGTGAAGTAGACTTGATGGGCGAATGGCTTAATTCCGCTATTCGGCCCAAAAGACAAGAGAACTTATGAACTTATGTGTAAAATGATTCTAATCAACATAGTACAGATTTTAAATCATAATTCCAAGTACAATTTTGACGATTTGAGATTCAGATGTCTCACCATTCTTGATCCTAGAAAAATCCTTTGTTTACAGCGATACGCATCTTATACATTGTGCGTGCGGTTCGGTGGCGCTGCGGTGGAGTTGCTGCATTACAGCGCCAGAGACCCGGGTTCGATTCTGACCACAGGTGCTGTCTGTACAGAGTTTATACATTCTCCCCGTGACCTGCGTGGGTTTTCTCCGGGATCTCCGGCTTCCACCCACTCTCCAAAGACGTGCAGGTTTGTCGGTTAATTGGCTTGGTGTAAATGCAATTTGTCTCTAGTGTGTGTAGGATAGTATTAGTGTGTGGGGATCGCTGGTCGGCGCGGACTCGGTGGGCCGAAGGGCCCGTTTCCGCGCTATATCTCTAAACTAAAGTAAACTAATCGATTATTCCGTGTTATCAATCACGATCTTTATCAATTCCTAGAAGACAATAGATAACTCGCAGTCTTGGGTACTAAGTTACTAGGAACTGATTCTTTGGGAATATACAAGTCAACAGTTTCAGGGCCCTGTATCTTTTTAAAGAATTTGTTACTAATATAGATCAACTTGAATTATACAAAACTAAACTAAAATTGTACAGTATGTGTGACATCTACCTCCCACAACTTAATCATTCCCTTGCACAGGCATTATTTAAATAACTCTCTCTCGAGTCCAATTGGCATCATAAGACTGCAGGTGCTAAAACAACGGATCCAAATCAGCTGTAAGCTTGTCTTAAGCAATAAACTGGACTTTAAAAAAGACGTAACAAGATCCTTGATTTAACTTGAAGGTACGCTACTAATTAGAGGAAGTAATGTCACAGCGTAGAAACAAGGAACTGCAGATGCTGGTTTACAAAACAAAGGCACAAAGTGCTGGAGTAGTACACGTTATATCAGTAGAATTCGGGCATTCGGCCCATTGAGTCTAGTCTGCCATTGAATCATGGCTGATCTCTGCCTCCTAATCCCATTTTCCAGTCTTCACCACATAAAACTTTGACCATCCGCCCAAATCAAGAATTTGTCCATCTCTGTAATTGACCTGGGAACCTCAGCAAGAGATAGTCTATCATGTTCCACAGTTAAGGTTAGATGAGAGTCGTGCAGGTCATAGAAACATAGAAACATAGAAATTAGGTGCAGGAGTAGGCCATTCGGCCCTTCGAGCCTGCACCGCCATTCAATATGATCATGGCTGATCATCCAACTCAGTATCCTGTACCTGCCTTCTCTCCATACCCCCTGATCCCCTTAGCCACAAGGGTCACATCTAACTTCCTCTTAAATATAGCCAATGAACTGGCCTCAACTACCCTCTGTGGCAGAGAGTTCCAGAGATTCACCACTCTCTGTGTGAAAAAAGTTCTTCTCATCTCGGTTTTAAAGGATTTCCCCCTTATCCTTAGTTGTGACCCCTTGTCCTGGACTTCCCCAACATCGGGAACAATCTTCCTGCATCTAGCCTGTCCAACCCCTTAAGAATTTTGTAAGTTTCTATAAGATCCCCTCTCAATCTCCTAAATTCTAGAGAGTATAAACCAAGTCTATCCAGTCTTTCTTCATAAGACAGTCCTGACATCCCAGGAATCAGTCTGGTGAACCGTCTCTGCACTCCCTCTATGGCAATAATGTCCTTCCTCAGATTTGGAGACCAAAACTGTACGCAATACTCCAGGTGTGGTCTCACCAAGACCCTGTACAACTGCAGTAGAACCTCCCTGCTCCTATACTCAAATCCTTTTGCAATGAAAGCTAACATACCATTCGCTTTCTTTACTGCCTGCTGCACCTGCATGCCTACCTTCAATGACTGGTGTACCATGACACCCAGGTCTCGCTGCATCTCCCCCTTTCTCAATCGGCCACCATTTAGATAATAGTCTGCTTTCCCGTTTTTGCCACCAAAATGGATAACCTCACATTTATCCACATTATACTGCATCTGCCAAACATTTGCCCACTCACCCAGCCTATCCAAGTCACCTTGCAGTCGCCTAGCATCCTCCTCACAGCTAACACTGCCCCCCAGCTTAGTGTCAGCCGCAAACTTGGAGATATTGCCTTCAATTCCCTCATCCAGATCATTAATATATATTGTAAATAGCTGGGGTCCCAGCACTGAGCCTTGCGGTACCCCACTAGTCACTGCCTGCCATTGTGAAAAGGTCCCGTTTACTCCTACTCTTTGCTTCCTGTTTGCCAGCCAGCTCTCTATCCACATCAATACTGAACCCCCAATGCCTTGTGCTTTAAGTTTGTATACTAATCTCTTATGTGGGACCTTGTCGAAAGCCTTCTGGAAGTCCAGATACACCACATCCACTGGTTCTCCCCTATCCACGCTACTAGTTACATCCTCGAAAAATTCTATAAGATTCGTCAGACATGATTTACCTTTCGTAAATCCATGCTGACTTTGTCCAATGATTTCACCACTTTCCAAATGTGCTGCTATCCCATCTTTAATAACTGACTCTAGCAGTTTCCCCACTACCGATGTTAGACTAACTGGTCTGTAATTCCGCATTTTCTCTCTCCCTCCCTTCTTAAAAAGTGGCGTTATGTTTGCTACACAGCAGGACATTATTGCCATAGAGGGAGTGCAGAGACAGTTCACCAGACTGATTCCTGGGATGTCAGGACTGTCTTATGAAGAAAGACTGGATAGACTTGGTTTATACTCTCTAGAATTTAGAAGATTGAGAGGGGATCTTATAGAAACTTACAAAATTCTTAAGGGGTTGGACAGGCTAGATGCAGAAAGATTGTTCCCGATGTTGGGGAAGTCCAGGACAAGGGGTCACAGCTTAAGGATAAGGGTGAAATCCTTTAAAACCGAGATGAGAAGAACTTTTTTCACACAGAGAGTGGTGAATCTCTGGAACTCTCTGCCACAGAGGGTAGTTGAGGCCAGTTCATTGGCTATATTTAAGAGGGAGTTAGATGTGGCCCTTGTGGCTAAGGGGATCAGGGGGTATGGAGAGATGGCAGGTACAGGATACTGAGTTGGATGATCAGCCATGATCATATTGAATGGCGGTGCAGGCTCGAAGGGCCGAATGGCCTACTCCTGCACCTAATTTCTATGTTTCTATGTTTCTATGACCTGCACGACTCTCATCTAACCTTAACTGTGGAACATAATAGACTATCTCTTGCTGAGGTTCCCAGGTCAATTACAGAGATGGACAAATTCATTGATTTGGACGGATGGTCAAAGTTATCTGGCCCTGGGGATTTATCGGCCTTTAATCCATTCAATTTACCCAACACCACTTCCCGGCTAACCTGGATTTCACTCAATTCCTCCAACTCCTTTGACCCGCGGTCCCCTGCTATTTCCGGCAAATTATTTATTTCTTCCTTAGTGAAGACGGAACCAAAGTAGTAATTCAATTGGTCCGCCATATCCTTGTTCCCCGTCATCAACTCACCTGTTTCTGACTGCAAGGGACCTACATTTGTTTTAACTAATCTCTTTCTTTTCACATATCTATAAAAACTTTTGCAGTCAGTTTTTATGTTCCCTGCCAGTTTTCTTTCATAATCTATTTTCCCTTTCCTAATTAAGCCCTTTGTCCTCCTCTGCTGGTCTTTGAATTTCTCCCAGTCCTCCGGTATGCTGCTTTTTCTGGCTAATTTATACGCATCATCCTTCGCTTTGATACTATCCCTGATTTCCCTTGTTATCCATGGATGTACTACCTTCCCTGATTTATTCTTTTGCCAAACTGGTATGAACAATTTTTGTAGTTCATCCATGCAGCCTTTAAATGTCTTCCATTGCATATCCACCGTCAACCCTTTTAGAATTAATTGCCAGTCAATCTTGGCCAATTCACATCTCATACCCTCAAAGTTACCTTTCTTTAAGTTCAGAACCATTGTTTCTGAATTAACAATGTCACTCTCCATCCTAATGAAGACTTCAAGAATGACTGACCATGGCAAATTTGAAGAAGAAAAGACAAGAGAAGTTATTTTTGGCGGGGGGGGGGGAGAAGAAATTACAAGAAATGGAATCATGCTAAAAAAAAAGCTGAGCAGAGCTTTGGCAAGAATAAATTGGATTTCTCCAGCCCTCCCACACCCCCACTGTAGAAAAAAAACAAAGAAGGGTCCCGACCCAAAGCGTCACCCGCCCATGTTCTCCAGGGATGATGCCTGACCCACTGAGTTACTCCAGCACTTGGTGTCCTTGTAGAAGTAATGCAGCATTTGCCACCACACTTCGGTTGGGACTCGGAGGAAGAAACTTTTCACTTAAGATGCAAAGAGGAAGTAGAACATTTAGGCAATTTGCAACAAGCAAAATCAAGGGGTACGAGGAGAAAGCAGGAACGGGGTACTGGATCTGGATGATCAGCCATGATTATATTGAATGGCGGTGCAGGCTCGAAGGGCCGAATGGCCTCCTCCTACACCTATTTTCTGTGTTTCTAAAAGGTGGAACGAATTATTGGCAGAGGTTGAGGAACACAAACAGGTCAAATCAAATATCTATTGTCACATGTACAGGTTGTGATGATGTACAGGTGCAATGAAAATCTTGCTTGCAGCAACAACATAGGCAACGCACAGAACATATATTATATATACATTTAGGGTGAGGTGCAAAAATGGGCTGAAGTTGGAACATCAGTTAGTGTTGCTGCCTCACAGTGTCTAGGTTCAATCCAGGTTCAATCCTGACCTCAGGTGCTGTCTACTCGGAGATTGCACATTCCCCCAGTGGCTGCGTAGGTTTACGCACACAGTCTAAATGTTAATCGCATGCAGTAAATTATCCCTCGGGGGCGGTGAATGCCAAAAATAACCAAAGAGTTGTTGATGGGGGAGGGTGAGAGAGAGAGAGAGAGTGAGAGAGAGAGAGAGAGAGAGAGAGAGAGAGAAGAGAGAGAGAGAGAGGGAGAGAGAGAAACACACACAGGGAGAGAGAGAGAGAGAGAGAGAGAGAGTGAGAGGGGGGGAGAGAGGGGGAGGGGGGAGGGGAGGGGGGGAGAGGGGGAGGGTGAGAGGGGGAGACTTGGTGAGAGCAGAGGACACAGGGAGAGAGGAGGGGAGAGAGAGAGATAAGAGAGAGAGAGGGAGAGAGAGAGAGAGAGAGAGAGAGAGGGAAGGGAGGGAGAGGGACCAAGGGAGAGGGGAGAGAGAGAGGGAAAGAGGGAGACGGATGGAAAGAGAGGAGATAGAGGGAGAGAGAGGAGAGAGAGAGAGAAAGAGAGAGAGAGAGAGAGGGAGAGAGAGAGAGAGAGAGAGAGGTGAGAGAGAGAGAGAGAGAGGGAGAGAGAAGAGTAGGGAGAGACAGTCAGAGAGAGAGGGGGGAGAGAGAGCAGAGAGAGAGAGAGAGAGAGAGAAGAGGAGAGAGAGAGAGAGAGAGAGAGAGAGAGAGAGAGAGAGAGAGAGAGAGAGAGAGAGAGAGAGAGAGAACCTAATTAGCCAAATGTCCTCCCTATGTGTCATTACACCATAAGAATTAATTTCCTTTTATAATAAGTTTGAGATGTGCTGCAGTGATGTGAATGTGTGATGTGCTCCAATCCCAAGGGACTGCCTAAGAAAAAGTATGGCTTTTCACACATTACATAAAAAGTATTAATATACCCTCCCAGCACTGGTGAGAACAAGATACAGTAAATACCAAGGTCATAAAACTACAGCAACTACTTCAACTTACACTGTGCGGAAGATTACTCGGAAATTGTGTCTCTGAATCACAACCTATTCACAAAGATGTTAAATGGTTTTAGTTTGACATTATTGTCATGTGTAGCGAGCTACAGTGAATAGTTTTGTTGTTGCGTGCAATCCAGTCAGTGAAAAGACTATTCTACACGTTTGCAATCACTCTGTCCACAATCAATCTGTACAGATACAGGATTATGGGGATAACATTTAGTGCAAGATAAATCCATTGAAGTCATAAGGTCATGTGATAGGAGCAGAATTAGGCCATTCTGCCCATCCAGTCTACTCCGCCATTCAATCAATCTCTCCCTCCTAACCCCATTTCCTTGCCTTCTTCCCATAACCCCTGACACCCGTACTAATCACGAATCTATCTATCCCTGCCTTAAAAATATCCAATGTAAGTCCGAATAAAGATAGTGCAAAGGTGTCCAAGGAGGTAGATGGTAGACCAGGGCTGCTCTCTCGTTGGTGTAGGGATGGTTTACATGCCTGGATACAACAGGGAAGGAATGGTCTCTCAATCTGGAGGTGTGCGTCTTCACACTTCTGTGCCTCTTGCCCGGGGAGAAGAGGGAGTGACAAATCTTTGACTATGTTGGTGGCCTTGCCGAGGCAGCATGATGCGTAGATGGACGTGATGGGCGGCGGCCTGCGGGAGGGGGGGGTGGGGTGGAGCGCAGAAGCCGCCGAGCTCAGCCCAGAAGACCGGAGAGTCGAGGACTGGCCACGGTGGCGCAGCGGTAGAGTTGCTGCCTTACCGCACTTGCAGCGCCAGAGACCCAGGTTCGATCCCGACCACGGGTGCTGTCTGTAAGCCATTTGTACGTTCGCCCCGTGACTGCGTGGGTTTTCTACGAGATCTTTGGTTTCCTCCCACACTCCAAAGACGCACAGGTTTGTAGGTATCTCTAAACAAAACTAAATAACTTAGAGGAGGGTGTCACTGATGACCATGGGTGTGAGGAGTGGGCTGGTCGGAGAGGGACCAGAGTATTGCCTCCAGCTCATTCAAGGTCGGCTCCAGGTGGCACAACATGGACAAGGAGGCGGTCGGGCGAGGAGAGGGATGTCGATTCGCTGGTCGAACCAGTCGAGGGCGATGGAGGAGGCCCTGCAGCAAGCAGCCTGGGGCTTACGTAATACTTGGGCTCACCTGGGGGCTCACCTGACCTGGGTTTACCTGGATTGGGGACATACCAGAACTTCACGCACATGAACCAGACTTTGAACTTGTGTAGGAAGGAACAGCGGGTGTTGGCTTAAACCAAAGATAGACACAAAATGCTAGAGTCGCCCAGCGGGACAGGCAGCATCTCCAGAGAGAAGGAACGGGTGAGATTTTGGCCGAGAAGACTTTCAACTTGTTCTCTTTTTGTAAATGGCACAAAAATATGGTGACTCCTGTGAGCTATGCAAAAATAATTTCAACGCTACATCGTGAAGATATGAGACTCATCTTAGCAGGAAAATCTGAGCAATTTTTAAAGATATGTATGGTCTCCTTCATTGCAATCTTTGCAAGCATAGTGTGGTGCAACACAACTTCGGAGTGAAACCGATTTACGGACAGGGTGATGGGTGTGGTGAGAAATGAAACAGTTATATCAACACGATTTGGTCCTTTTTTTAATTATTATTTTTCGTTTTTGTCTTTTTATGATTTTTTAAAGATTTTATTATTCACTCTGTGACTACACTCTTTGGTAGTTTAGAGGTTTTTTATTATTCACTCTGTGACTACACTCTTTGGTAGTTTAGAGGTTTACACATTCACTAGCTCTTTCACTTTCTCTCTTTCTTGCTCTTTTTCTACTTCATCTTTGTCAAAATTAAAATGGAAGATGTACAATAAATGTATTTTGTCATATGCCACGGTTTACACTACTGTACGCTGCTTCTAATAAAAATATTAATTAACAAAGAAAAAAAAAAATGTCACTGGGCAATGCATATTTGACAATGAAGAACCATTGTTCCATTGTTAATCCCAATGCAAGAAAATGTACCCCCATTCCTTCCCCTTAGGTTTTATTTCTGGAATGGAGAACTTTAATTACATTTTGAGTTGTTGACAAATCTGAAATAGTTGGAAATAAATTACATTACAATTGAATCGACAGGCAGCACATCGAAATATATCAGGCACGATGCCACTCTAATTACTGCTTCATTTTAATATTTATACTTATGTAATGACTGTATCTTTTTACCTAACAAGGAAGCAATGCATCACAGCGTAGCTCAGATTAATTTAGATTATCATCTCCTTTGAGAAATGCACTGATGCATTAGCGGCCATATGTCAAGGAAATTTAGAATCGGTACATAATTCCCTAATGTGGAAAATAACAATTGGGCTGCACTGAATATATTAGCACAGTTCACGGCATTTAGAAGTTTGGCAGCCTAAATAGTACACATATGCCTCATTAGCCTGGTTCATAAAAGTACTGACATTACAACGTTCTGCTCTCAATTATTTGAGGTTCATAAAAATGACGTGCCACAGAAACGCACAATATGAATGACTCCGTTCTGGCTCAAAGACCCAACTCCAGTTGAATGTGAAGGGATTTGGACCTTACTTTGGCAACTGACTTGGCGCCAACTGTGCCTGACTCTCCTGACTCTCAGTCAGAAGAAGGGTCTCGACCCAAAACGTCGCCTAGTCCTATTCTCCAGAGATGCTGTCTGGCCCGCTGAGTCACCCCGGCATTTTGTGTCTATCTTCGGTTTTAACCAGCATCTGCTGTTCCTTTCCACACCAACTCAGTTGTAGTTTAAATGTTTAAGAAGGAACTGCAGATGCTGGAGAATCGAAGGTAGACAAAAATGCTGGAGAAAATCAGCGGGTGAGGCAGCATCTATGAAGCGAAGGAAACAGGCAACGTTTCGGGCCGAAACCCTTCTTCAGTTGGAGTTTAGTTTAGTTTAGAGATACAGCACAGAAACAGGCCCTTCTGCCCACCGAGTCCACACTGACAGCTACATTAACACCACTACACACATACTAGGGACAATCTACACTTATACTAAGTATACAAACCCAAGGCAATGAACCTATAAACCTGAAAGGGGGTGGGAGGAAACCGGAGATCTCAGAGGAAAGTCACGGGGAGAACTCCGCACAGATCGGGATCATACCCAGGTCTCCGGCGCTGCAAGCACTGGAGGCAGCAGCTGTACCTCTGCACCATCGTGACGCACCAACATTTTTTTAACCATTTCTGCCTGAAAAATGACAACAAACACATTGCACTCCAGCTAATTCACGACATCAAGCTTGATCGTTAAACACTGTTCTTGTACAACATGGTCTTGGTGCCTGCCTAATTAGCTTGTTGAACTATCTCCAGCACCTGCCCAATTATTTCTCATCACCAGGAGATAAAGATGGATCATAAATATTTGATTTTTACGACTTCCTTGAATTGAATTGAATTGAATTGAATAAATGTTATTAGCCAAATATGAACTGCTGTAGATTTGGGAGCAACAACAGGAGGAGATTAGCAAGAGATCAGACTGATTGGCTCTAGCCCGAGTGGGAGGAGAGAAGTGAGTCAGTGCTGGGAAAACAGTTGAAAACTGAGGAATTGGTTTGTAAATTGGTAAATTAGGCAATTTATCAGTCAATTTAAGCAAGACTGCTCTTAGGGCGCGGCAGTTAGTGAGCGGCCTAGTGAAGGAAGTGCCCTGTGAGTAAAGTGTGAGTCTTTGGCTCGAGAGTCTTTGGAGAGGTGACCACGCAATACGCTTGAGAGTTAGAGACGAAAGAAGGAGATGTCAGGCAAGCTGATTCAGTGCGATGCTTGCAGTATGTGGGAGGTCAAGGACACCGCTGGTGCCTCTGGCTGCTACAAATGCAAGAAGTGCATCCAGGTAGAGCTCCTGAAGGGCCGTGTTGGGGAACTGGAGAAGCAAGTGGATGACCTCGGGTTCGTCCGAGAAACTGAGTCGTTCCTCGACAAGTCCTACAGTAAGATTGTTACACCTATGGTACTGGAAGAGAGAAGGTGGGAGACAGTGAGAAAGGGAGGGAAGCATGGAATGCCAACGTCCCCGGGTGGTGTACCTCTTGTGAACAGGTTCACCCACTTAGAAGCTGTCGGGACAGAAGACGTGTTTACACTGAGCGGCGGACTGGTTTGCGATGCGAATAGGGCTGTTGAGCCAAAACCAAAAAGGCCTAAGGCAGGCAACGCCATTGTAGTGGGAGACTCCATTGTGAGAAGTACGGACAGGGGTTTCTGCGGCAACAGATGGGATGCGAGGATGGTGTGCTGCCTTCCTGGTGCCAGGATCCAGGATGTCACGGACAGAGTGCAGAAAATCCTCAAGGGCGACTTTCGGTTGTGCACGCCATACGCAAGAAGAAGATGCTGCTTCCTGTCTGTAAGGAAGTTGGTCATCCACTGACAGAGTCGTCCATGGCCACAATTAAGGCGTTTCTGATGATGCTCCAAGTCGGCCTGACTTCATGTTAATCCCCTCAGCTGAGATGTGAAGAAAGTAGAATCCTTTTCAGTTTGTAAAGGTGCCAGGTTGGTGAAGGGGAGCCAATTAATATGCAGCCAGTGGTACCTGGGTCCCTGAGGAAATCTATTATGCAAACATCCCGCATATTCCTCCCCCTGCATAGAGACTTATTGACATTTGAGCAGCTGGACGATTAATTAATTGGCAGGTAAATTAATGAGCACTCCGTGGAAATATAATCAATTACTCAGCTCGTTTTGGCCGTCATCTCATGGCATGTCCCTGGTGCCTGGGTCCTTGGTCCCTGGAGCAGGTTGGCTTGCATCCTCAAAGCATTAATTCAACAACGGTTTCGGCCCGAAACGTTGCCTATCTCCTTCGCTCCATAGATGCTGCTGCACCCACTGAGTTTCTCCAGCATTTTTGTGTACCTTCGATTTTCCAGCATCTGCAGTTCCTTCTTAAACACATTAATTAAACAAACCTTCTTTCCCACACCACATCCACGGTAGCGCAGCTGGTAGAGCTGCTGCCTCACAGCGCCAGAGACCCGGGCTCCACCCCGACCTTGGGTGGTGTCTGTGTGGAGTTTGCCCGTTCTCCCTGTGACGGCGTGGGGTTCCCCCCTGGTCCTCCCGTTTCCTCCAGCATCTCGGAGACGTGCAGCTTTGTGGGGTCATTGTAGTTTGGAGACACAGCGCGGAAACATCCCTTCGGCCCAGTGAGTGCGCGCCGACCAGCGATCCCCGCACATTCACGCTACCTTACGCACACGGGGGACAATTTTTTAAAACATTCATACCAAGCCAATTAACATGCGTCTTTGGATTGTAGAAGGAATCTGAAGATCTCGGAGAAAACCCACGCAGGTCAAGGGGAGAAGGTACAAACTATGTGCAGACATGCACCCGTAGTCGGGGTCGAACCAGAGTCTCTGGCGCTGTAATGCAGTAGCTCGACTGCTATGCCACCTTGCCGCCCATTTATTGGCCCTATTGCATTGGGAGCAGATGAGAAAGTGGGAGCAGATGAGAAAATGGTCAGCATTGACTCGGTGGGCTGAAGGGTCTGTTTCCATGTAGTATCTCTAAACTAAACAATTCCCCAGATCTCTGCATTCTAATTCTGGCTTCTAGTATTAATTGCTACAGCATTGAACGATGAGCTTTAAGCCTGTTACGAGCTCCCTCGCCAAATGATCCATCCATTTATCTTGCTGTCCACCTGTCCAATGTGCTTTCAAAGCAACTTCTTCCCTTTTGGCAACTTTCCAATCAGCTGTATGAATAATTTCTTGTTTAACTTGGTTATAAATTTGACACGGTAATTATTGTTCTGAGGCATTGTTGAAGGTGCCAAATTGGTGGTGTTTTTGAATTTCAACAAATCTCTTCCCAGTTCAAGTTCCACATTGATTTAATAATTTCTGATTAGTTTAGACTTCTTTAGTTTAGAAATACAGCACGGAAACAGGCCCTTCGGCCCACCAAGTCCGCATCGACCAGCAATCCCCATACACTAGCATTACCCCACACATTAGGATCAATTTACAAATTTTACCAAAGCCAATTCACTTCAGCCTACAGTTAACCAATTAACAAGTAGCAGAGTTGCTGCCTTACAGCGCCAAAGACCCAAATTCGATCCTGGCTACGGGTGCTGTCTGTATGGAGTTTGTACGTTCTCCCCATGACCTGTGGGAAGCTCTGGTTTCCTCCCACACTCCGAAGATGTACAGGTTTGTAGGCTAATTGGCTTGGGCTAAATGTAATTTTTTTTTTATAGGTGCAGGAGGAGGCCATTCATCCCTTTGAGCCAGCACTACCATTCATTGTGATCATGGCTGATTGTCCCCTATCAATAACCCGTGCCTGCCTTCTCCCCATATCCCTTGACTCCACTAGCCCCTAGAGCTAACTCTCTCTTAAATCCATCCAGTGATTTGGCCTCCACTGCCCTCTGTGGCAGGGAATTCCATAAATTCACAACTCTCTGGGTGAAAAAGTTTTTTCTATCCTCAGTCTTAAATTGACCGTTGTGTGTGTAGGATAGTGTTAGTGTGCGGGGACTGCTGGTCGGCACGGACTCAGTGGGACGGAGGGCATATTTCTGCACTGTATCTCTAAACTAAAACTAAACTAAGAAATGGAATTAATGTTTTGTGTTGGAGAGTCTTTTTCAGAACTGCGAAATGGAGGAAATATGTTTAATTTATGGAGAAAATGTACGAAGGATGGGAGGGGCAAATGGGATATATCTTAAGGGTGAAGTCAGAGTTACAGTGATAAAAAAACATCTGGGTTGATGTACATAAGCTGAGTATAGAAGCTGGGATGTAATGTTAAAAATTGTACAAGGCATTGGTGAGATCAAATCTGGAGTATGGTGTACAATTTTGGTCGCCCAATTATAGGAAGGATGTCAACAAAATAGAAAGAGTAGATTTACTAGAATGTTGCCTGGGTTTCAACAACTAAGTTACAGAGATAGGTTGAATAAGTTGGGTCTTTATTCTCTGGAGAGCAGAAGGTTAAGGGGGGACTTGATAGAGGTCTTTAAAATGATGAGAGGGATAGACAGAGTGGATGTGGACAAGCTTCTCCCTTTGAGAATAGGGAAGATTCAAACAAGAGGACATGATTTCAGAATTAAGGGACAGACGTTTAGGGGTAATATGAGGGGGAACTTCTTTACTCAGAGAGTGGTAGCGGTGTGGAATGAGCTTCCAGTGGAAGTGGTGGAGGCAGGTTCATTGGTATCATTTAAAAATAAATTGGATAGGCATATGGATGAGAAGGGAATGGAGGGTTATAGTATGAGTGCAGGCAGGTGGGACTAAGGGGGAAAAAAAGTTGTTCGGCACGGACTTGTAGGGCCGAGATGGCCTGTTTCCGTGCTGTAATTGTTATATGGTTATAAGTTTGAAGGCATGCATCACCAGTCTGAGGAACAGCTTTTGTCACAGTTTAAGGATAAGAGGGGTCTTTTAGGACCGAGATGAGATAATCATTTTTTTACACAGAGAGTGGTGAATCTGTGGCATTCTCTGTCACAGAAGGTAGTTGAGGCCAGTTTATTGGCTATATTTAAGAGGGAGTTAGATGTGGCCCTTGTGGCTAAAGGGATCAGGGGATATGGAGAGAAGGCAGGTACAGGATACTGAGTTGGATGATCAGCCATGATCATATTGAATGGCGGTGCAGGCTCGAAGGGCCGAATGGCCTACTCCTGCACCTATTGTCTATGTTTCTATGTTTCGTCCCATCTGTTATCAGTCTTTTGAATGGTCCTTCCTTAAGCTAGGATATGGTCTGAGTTACCTCTACCCCATTGCGGACATTGGACTTTGGAACTGATGCGGTACAATGCGCTACAATGTTGAGAACTATATTCTGCACTCCTTCCTCCCCTTTGCTCTATCTTTCACTTTAGTTTAGAGATACAGCGCCGAAACTGGCCATTTGACCCACCGAGACGGTGGCGAACGGCGATCCCCGCACACCAACACTATCCTGCACATACGAAGGACAATTTCCCATTTTACCACGCTAATTAGCCTGCAAACCTGTACATCTGTGGGAGGAATCCGGAGCACGTGGAGAAAACCCACGCAGGTCACGGGGAGAATGTTCAAACTCGGTGCAGACAGAACCAGTTGTCACGATTGACCCTGGGTATCTGGCGCTGTAAGGCAGCAACTCTACCGCTGCACCACTGTGCATTCCAGGTGATTGGGGTTGAGTTTGACTTGTATTAATTATATTGGATATGTTTGGATCGCATACAAAACAAAGTGTTTTACTGTAACTCGGTACATGTGACAATAAATGAGCCTAAACCTAAACCTGATGAAGCAGTTAGTGAGGAAACAAACTGGGACGTGTAGAAAGGGAATTGCAGGTCAGAATTGGAGGAAATGCCTCTCATGCTTTTATGAATTTATAGTAAGTCGCCCTCTCACCTACAACACAAAACGAGTGAACTGGTTTCCTTTCTCCACAGAACTGCCAGAACACTCCTCCAAAGCAGAAAAGACCACAACATGAACTCCAGATGCAAATGTTATTTAGAAGAAGTCATTGCCACATCCAATTATTTTCGACTTTTCGACGTTAGAGATACAGCATGGATACAGACCCTACAGCCCACTGAGTCCACTCCGACCAGCAATCCCCATAACACTAACCCTATCCGACACACTCGGGACAATTTACAATTGACAAAAGCTAATTAAGCAACAACCCTGCACGCCTTTGGAGTGTGGGAGGAAACCGGAGCACCCGGAGAAAACCCACATGGTCACGGGGAGAGCGTACAAACTCCGTACAGACAGCACCGTAGTCAGGATTGAACCGGGGTCTCTGGCGCTGTAAAGCAGCAGTTCTACCGCTGCTCCACAGTGCCGCCCTATTGTTTTGCAAAGAAGTGCTTTAGACAGTAGCCTGGCAAATTCTGACTATAATCCTGTACTTCCCTCTTTTGAGTAGAGTACCAGTGTCACTTTGAAGATCATTATGCCATCGTAATAAAATCAGCCCTGCAAACTAATGAAGCAATTATTAGAGCAGGATAATGAGCAAACCTCTCAGCATGATAATCCAGAATCTCACTGCAATAATACTTGTCTATAGACTCAATTCTCAAATTTTTGTAAAAGTCATTCATTTGCCTGACCTGTCTCAATTTTTAATTCCCTCAAAGCCGGATTACATCCAATACCTCATTTAGTTGAAAATACTGCTAAATGAGAGGCTCTGCCAATTTTTTTCTAATGTTATTATGTGTGGTGATTTATTCCTTTCAGGGGTCTTTTTTCTTGCTGTGTCCCAGGGTAATGACTTTCAACTTTAGAGACACAGTGCAGAAACAGGCCCTCCGGCCCACCGAGTCCACGTTCTATCCTGCACATTAGAGACAATTTACAGAAGCCAATTAACCTACCAACCTCTACGTCTTTGTAGTGTGGGAAGAATCTGGAGCACCGGTGAAAACCTATGCAGATCATGGGGCTAACAGATAAACTTCGTACAGACAGCACCCGTTGTCAGGATCAAACCCAGGTCTCTGGCGCTGTAAAGGGCCTGTCCCACGAGCATGCGACTGCATGCGGCAAGCGCGACCTAACGTGGTCCCGCTTCGATCGCGTATGGAGTTGTGCGGAGCTGGTCCTGTCATTGCGTGGGGCTACGGAAAACTGGCAGTGTTCAAAAATTCTGCACGGCAACGGCCTGCAGGCCCGCAGCCGCATTGAGGCCGAATACACCGCCTTGACGGGCGTACTCAGTGTCTTGATGACGTACGTCACGCGTGAACTTCCCGCGGACTTCGCTCGAACTTCACGTCACTCACTCGACCTCCGCGCGGCCCCCGCTTCCGGTTTGGTCGCGCTCGCCGCATGCAGTCGCATGCTCGTGGGACAGGCCCTTAAGGCAGCGACTCTATCACTGCTCCATCACATGCAAGTGGGACTAGCGTAGGTGGGATGTGTTGGTCGGTGTGGGCAAGTGGGGCCGAGGGGCCTGTTTCCATACTGTGTGATGCTATGACTCTCAATGACTCTATAATAAATTATTAAACAATATCACACAAAAACAAAACGAAGCCCAAAAGTCACGGCAGTTCATAGTCCGGTTGAAGTTTGCAGAGTTCAATAGCCTGATGGTTGTCGTGAAGAATGGCCGGTTACTGACATTTCATGTTGCAAGTTTTATCCACCATCCATCAACCTTAACCTGAATGTGCCCGAGTCATGTTGCCACAGCCTACTTCATTAACCAAGAACGTGTGAATGGAACGGAGAATTGTGCGATCAGAGGGAGAAAATCCCAGTTTCTGGCATGCGGCCTGGAAGGCGAGTGGTGAAGCAGATGAAAGGACTGCACTTATAATATTGTGTAGGAGGAACTACTGAGTCACTCCAGCATTTTGTGCCTATCTTCGGTTTAAACCAGCATTTGCAGTTCCTTCCTACAACTGAAGCTTTGTCAGCGTCGTAAACGTGGCAACTCTGCATATCTTGTGTACGGGCAACAAAATAAAGCATTTCACTGTGACATGTCACATGTGATAATAAAGTATCAATCAATCAGCTTGGCACGCTGGCACAGCGGGAGCGCTACTGCCTTACAGCGCCAGAGACCCGGATTCAATCCTGACTACATAGAAACATAGAAAATTCAATATGATCATGGCTGATCATCCAACTCAGTATCCTGTACCTGCCTTCTTTCCATAACCCCTGATCCCTTTAGCCACAAGGGCCACATCTAACTCCCTCTTAAATATAGCCAATGAACTGATCTCAACTACCTTCTGTGGCAGAGAATTCCAGAGATTCACCACTCTCTGTATGAAAAATGTTTTTTCTCATCTCGGTCCTAAAAGATTTCCCCCTTATCCTTAAACTGTGACCCCTTGTTCTGGACTTCCCCAACATCGGGAACAATCTTCCTGCATCTAGCCTGTCCAACCCCTTAAGAATTTTGTAAGTTTCTATAAGATCCCCCCTCAACCCTCTAAATTCTAGTGAGTACAAGCCGAGTCCATCCAGTCTTTCTTCATATGAAAGTCCTGACATCCCAGGAATCAGTCTGGTGAATCTTCTCTGTACTCCCTCTATGGCAAGAATGTCTTTCCTCAGATTAGGAGCCCAAAACTGTACGCAATACTCCAGGTATGGTCTCACCAAGACCCTGTACATCTGCAGTAGAACCTCCCTGCTCCTATACTCAAATCCTTTTGCTATGAATGCTAACATACCATTCACTTTCTTCACTGCCTGCTGCACCTGCATGCCTACTTTCAATACGGGTGCTTGTCTGTACAGAGTTTACACGTTCTCCCCGTGACCTGCGTGAGTTTTGTCCGAGATATTTGGTTTCTTCCCACACTCCAAAAACATGAGAGCATGTAGGTTCAATTGGCTTGGTATCAATGTAAAACTGTCAATAGTGTGTGTAGGGAAGTGTTAATGTGCGGGGATCGCTGGTCGGTGCGGACTCGGTGGGCCGCAGGGCCTGTTTCCGTGCTTCATCTCTAAACTAAACTAATCAATTATTCTGTGGTATCAATCACAATCTTTATCAATTGCTAGAAGACAATAGATAACTCGCAGTAGGCAAAATTGCTGGAGAAACTCAGCGGGTGAGGCAGCATCTATGGAGCGAAGGAAATAGACAACGTTTCGGGCCAAAATCCTTCTTCAGACTGGGTTTCAGCCCGAAACGTTGCCTATGTCCTTCGCTCCATAGATGCTGCCGCACCCACTGAGTTTCTCCAGCAATTTTGTCTACCTTCAATTCTCCAGCATCTGCAGTTCCTTCTTGAACAGATAACTTGCAGTTTTGGGTACTAAATTACTTGGAACTGATCCTTTGGGAATATATACAAATCAACAATTTCAGAGCCCTGTATCTTTTTAAAGAATTTGTTATATATAGATCAGCTTGAATTATATGTGATTCATTCAGTTATGTCATAGGGATAAACATAGTGATAGCCTTAGATTTTGTTTTTGATTCGTATCATGAGGTAATCCACATGAAATGCTTTCCTTGTTTTAGTGACCTCCTTTCATTAGACAGGGTGAGTAGGCTGGGACTCTATTCACTGGAGCGCAGGAGGATGAGGGATTAATCTTATAGATGTGTATAAAATTATGAGAGGAATAGATCGGGTAGACGCAGATATTCTCCTACCCAGAGAACCAGAGGACCTAGGTTTAAGGCGAGGGAGAAAAGATTTAATAGGAATCCAATGGTGTAACTTTTTCACACAAAGTGGGTGAATGGAACAAGCTGCTGGAGGAGGTAGTTGAGGCTGGGATTAACCCAATGTTTATGAAGCAGTTAGACAGGTACATGGACAGGACAGGTTTGGAGGGCTATGGACCAAATGCTGACAGGTGGGACTAGTGTAGCTGGGACTTGTTGGTCGGTGTGGGCAAGGGTCTGTTTCCAAACTGTATCACTCTATGACTCCATGAAGAGAGAACAAGCAGCTTCAAGATAATTCAATCCACCAGACTGCACATTTATGCCGATGAGATTCTGCAAAATCCATGCATATGATTTTATCGGCTTGCTTTTTGCATAATCTACTTTGAAGGAAGATTTGGATTTACATAATACCTTTCATGATCTCAGAATATCTTGTGGCTCTTTACAATTACAATCGAATAAATACTTTTGAAGCGTATAGGAAGGAGCTGCTGATGCTGGTTTAAATTGAAGATAGACACAAAAAGGTGGAGTAACTCAGCGGGTCAGACAGTATCTCTGGAGAAAAGGAATAGATGGATGCCTCGGGTCGAGACCCTTCTTCTTTTTTAAGTGATGGCACAGTTGCAAAGAAGAAAGAGTAGCCAATTTTTGCTGTGTAAATGGCTGAAACATCAATGTAATAATGGCCAGGTAATCTCATGTGGACACAAGACACAACGATGGCACAGGGGCGCAGCGGTAGAGTTGCTGCCTCACAGCGCCAGAGAATCGGGTTCAATCCTGACTACGGGTGTACATTCTCCCCGTGACCGTGTGGGTTTTCTCCGGGTGCTCCAGTTTCCTTCCACATTCTAAAGACATGCAGGTTTGCAGGTTAATTTGTTTTCTAGAAATGTTGCCTGGTATACAAGATAGAATGAGTATATGGGGTGATTGCTGGTTGGCGTGGACTTGGTGTGCCGAAGGGCCTGCTTCCATGCTCTATCTCTCTAAACTAAACTATATTGACCTAAACTGCAGTTGCTGGATTCTCGAGCAAAAGACCAAGTGGTGGAATAACCATGAGGAGGGAATGGCCAGATGATGTTTTGGGTCAGGGCCCTCTTCAGACTGAGAGTAGGACTTTCGAACTTTCTGTGTTTGTGCTTTTTTTTTTTTTTTTAATTTAATTCAATTTCAATTTTATTTTTAATATGTTTATTATTTATTTTTTATTTATTTATTTATTTATTTGTTTTTTTTTTTTTTTTTTTTTTTTTATGATACTGCCTGTAAGGGAAATTCATTTTGTTGTCTCAAATTGAGACAATGACAATAAATTTGAATACAATACAATACAAAGTAGTAGGGAGACATGCTATTACTGGGGTATCATGAAAACTTCACATAGACAGCGCTGAAGATTAAGATCAAACCTGATTGTTGGAGCGATGCTTAGGAAGTTATATCGAGCGATACATTGGGTGGGGCTGTGGCACAGCGGTAGAGTTGCTGCCTCACAGCACTAGCCGGAGACTCGAGTTCGATCCTTACTACGGGTGCTGTCTGTACCGAGTTTATACGTACTCCCCGTGACCCCGTGGGTTTTTTCCGAGATCTTCGGTTTCCTCCCACAATCCAAAGATGTACAGGTATGTAGGTAAATTGTCCTGTTATAAATGTGAAAATTGTCCCTAGTTTTTGTAGGATAGTGTTAATATGTGGGGATCTTTGGTTGGCGCGGACCTGGTGAGCCGAAGGGCCTGTTTCCGCGCTGTATCTCTAAACTAAATTCTCTGCTCTTGTATAAAATATTTCCATGAAATATAAAATAAATGTCCAATTAACATGAACTGTTCATGGGGTAAATGTGGATGGTCACATATTACACCCACATTGATGTCACTTTTTAGATGTAACTCCAGGATAATAAATCAACTAATAATATTACTTAGTGATGAGGAATTATTTTACTGTGAAAATGAATGTAAAAACCGTGCCCAATGTTGGCCAAGCAAAAATTGGCTCAATATTGACTTTGATGTTTCAAACATCTAATGACACGGAAGATTAATTAGTCCCAAACAAGAATGTTAAATGCCTCATGAAATTCAATATTTATGATTTCAAATAGTTCGAAATTAAAACAAGGTTTTAGGTCTAATTGAAGTATCCTTAAGGAATAAATAATTTCCAGCCGACAAATGTGTCAGCCTCGATAACAATCAGCACGGGAGCACCTCAAGGCTGCGTGCTCAGCCCCCTGCTGTACTCACTCTATACTCATGACTGCGTAGCCGGACATCGTGCGAACTCCATCATCAAGTTCGCCGATGACACCACTGTTGTGGGACGTATCACTGATGTGGACGGGTCAGAGTATAGAAGTGAGATCGACCGATTGACCAAATGGTGCCAGCACAATAACCTGGCTCTCAACACCAGTAAAACGAAGGAGCTGATTGCGGACTTCGGAAGGGGTAGGATGGGGACCCACAGTCCTGTTTACATTAACGGATCAATGGTGGAAAGGGTCAAGAACTTCAAATTCCTGGGCGTGCATATTTCCGAAGATTTTTCCTGGTCCCAGCACACTGATGCAATCATAAAGAAAGCACATCAGCGCCTCTACTTCCTGAGAAGATTACGGAGAGCCGGTATGTCAAAGAAAACTCTCTCGAACTTCTACATGTGCACAGTAGAGAGCATGCTGACCGGTTGCATCGTGGCTTGTAACGGCAACCTGAGCGCCCAGGAGCAGAAAAGGCTGCAAAAAGTTGTAACCACTGCCCAGTCCATCATCGGCTCTGACCTCCCTACCATCGAGGGGATCTATCGCTGTCGCTGCCTCAAAAAAGCTGCCAGCATCATCAAGGACCCACACCATCCTGGCCACACACTCATCTCTCCGCTGCCATTAGGTAGAAGGTACAGGAGCCTGAAATCTGCAACATCCAGGCCTCAGGAACAGCATCTTCCCCACAGCCATCAGACTATTACACAACTTCAAACAAACTATGAACTATAACAGCCTATTGCACTTTATCTGTTTACTGATGTGTATATATATATATATATATATATTCTATGGTATATGGACACACTGATCTGTTCTGTATTTATGACTACAATATCCTGTTGTGCTGCAGCAATGCAAGAATTTCATTCTCCTATCTGGGCCACATGACAATAAACTCTATTGAATCTTGAATCTTGATCAAACTTTATTTGATCATTGATAACCATTAATGAAGGAGAAAGGGAGTATTGGTAACATGATTCTGCTTCATTTATCGGATGTTCATATCTGTTATATCTGGGGAGGTATCAATATGTCTCTCCCTGTATCTTGAGTGCATTATTTGCTATGAATATCACAAGTCAAGGGTAAATCTATCTCCTTTTAAAAAAATATGTAGGAAGGAATTGCAGATGCTGGTTAAACACTAACGAATGGACACAAAATGCTGGAGTAACTCAGCGGGACAGGCAGAATCTCTGATGAGAAGGAATGAGTGATGTTTTGGGTTGTGACCTTTCTTCAGACTGAGAGACGGAGGAGAGGGAGTCTGGAGATATGGAAGTGTAAGGTGAAAACGACAGATCAAAGCAGACGATGGTAAGGAAATGTAGAATGGTTCTTTGTTAGTTGAGGGGAAGGTGACAAGGAGGCATAGAATGTAAAATTAATCAGAAGGACAGTGAAACTAGTCAGAGAACTGGGGTGGGGGAGGGACAGAGAGAGAGAGAGAAAGCAAGGGCCACTTGAAGTTAGAGAAATTAATATTCATACTGCTGTGTAGTAAGCTGCCCAAGTGAAATATGTTCCTATTTCAGAAACAGTCTTATGATCTTCAACTTAACTCTTGAAACTGACAACCACGTACAGCATTTGTGGCTTCTCCATCCAGAATCAGTCACTAACATTTATTGTGCACAGAATTCAGAGTTTACCGCTTTCTTGCATTCACCCAGACTCTGCGCGCTCATGCATTGTACAACTTTAGTCTTTGTAATCATGTGTAGTCTTTCCGGTGATGATAGCATGCAAAACCCGGATAACAAAAGAGGATGAAAATCTCTTTGATTTGTATTCAATGTTGAGAAATTAAAATAAATCAGCACTGAACAGAAAGAATATTAAACTCCATGTTCTGTTAATTAATTGACTAGCTCTATATTAGGACTACCGTATGTTTCTGATCATTAACCTGTAAACATACAAGATGTGTAGGAAGGAATGGCAGACGCTGGTTTAAACTGAAGATAGGGTCATAGTGATACAGTGTGCAAACAGGCCCTTCGGCCCAACTTACCCACACCAGCCAACAATGTCCCAGCTGCACTACTCCCACCTGCCTGTGCTTGGTCCATATCCCTCCAAACTTGTCCAATCCATTTGCCTATCTAACTGTTTCTTAAAAGAAACAGCGGTAAAAGCATCTCAAACTTCACAACCCTTGCTTTCGCTCTGCTCTGCCAAGGACAAGAAGCTCTCCCCCACCCTAGTCTCCGCACTATGGGTTTCACTCCAAAAGATCAGGAGGTTATCAGCAACCCCTAGCGAAGCAAAATAGGTTACTCTCACGCACCCCTGCAACAACGTTGAGCCGCTACGGTCAGGGGCGCCTCCGTTTCATGGGTGATTACGGACACATTTTAGAAGCTGACTCCGAGGCAATCTTGGACTGTAAACGCCTTTCTCACCTCCGACTAACTGTCTTGCTTTTTCCTTCCTTCTTGCTTCCGGCTAAAGATTGGATGTTATGATTGTGTCTATAATTTGTGCAAGGTTTTGTTGTTCCGCGAGCATTGCCAGAGTGCATTTCCCTGGGCAGCGGGTAGAGTGTATGTGACGGGGCCCGGGGCTTGCGGGGACTTGAGAGAGTGCGGGGAAGGGGGCAGAGGCATAGAATGTAAAGTGCGGGGCAGCGGGGAGAGAGAGTGCGGGGAACTGGGGTGGGGGGGAGAGAGAGAGCGGGGCCCGGGCAGCGGGGAGAGGGAGTGCGGGGCCCGGGGCAGCGGGGAGAGAGAGTGCCCCAAGACATATGTTTCTTATTTACAATGTTTCTTATTTAATGTCCCTTGTCTAGTCTGAAATAAAGTTCATTATTGGATCAGAAGAAATATAATTGTGTGTTTATATACATTTATATAGAATTATCATGCTTTGTGTGTTTATAAACATTTTATGCTTTAACAAGAATCAACAGACTTTAGTCTTTGTAATCAGAATTATGAATCTTTCCGGTGATATATCACGCACAAAAAGTCCCCCCCTGTCAATCACCATGATTTGTAGTCAATGTTGAGAAATTTTTCCGGTTACTGAACAAATCAACTCAAACACTGCTTGTGAGCCATTTAAAAAGAAATGATTTAAAAAACATTAAAAAAGACAATTACCAGAATCAAATTTTATTCTTGACAAGAAGTTTGAACTGACAGATTTATGAATCTGACCCACACAAACTGTTGCCCCGCAACATTGATTACAGTGCGAGTCGGGTCGGGTTAGGTAGGCTCAGGTTGCTAAAATGGGCGTGGAAGATGCCCATGATCCCCTCCATAGCGTACTACACGTCAGTCCATTGCATTTAGCAGGAGTAGCCTATCTTGCTCCGCTATAAGATCTTTGGTTTCACTGTCCTGCGTAATTCTACTGATTGTATACCACCTTGTCACCTTCCCTTCAACTGACAATGAACCTTTCTACATTTCCTTAACATCGTATACTTTGATCTGTCATTTTCACACCTTATCCTTCCATATCTCTAGACTCCCTCTCCACTGACTGTCTGTATGAACGGTCTCGACCCAAAACGTCACCCATTCCTTTCCAGAGATGCTGCCTGTCCCGCTGAGTTACTCCAGCATTTTATGTCTATCTTTGAAACCAACACTGATGATGAAAGAAGCAAAGTTACAAAATGTTGAGATTTAAAAAATCAAGTCTGTAATTTATTCCCATCAGATAAAGCATAAAAAAAGTTTAATTTGACACCTATTTCACTTTCATATCTTCAGTATTAAAAAAGTTATGGCCATTTTCATACTCGGAAATTAGCATCTTGTTCCCTATTGCTTTTCCATTGACTAACCACAAAAGCTGTGATCGAGGACAGTCAAAAGCCCATAACTTTCTTAAAAATTAAGAGAACTGAAAGAAATTATCAGTTATTATAGATTGAAGCATTCTGAAACAAATATGAAACAATCTTACTTAGATTATTTGAAATTAAAGCATATAATTAGTTAGTTACCTAATTGTCGCAAATTACAAAATTCAATTACTGGATCTAAACATCTATCAATTTCATAAGAATAGATTAACATTTTTAAATAGCCTAAGTGTCCAAATAACATTCACACAAGAATTCACAATATAACATATTTTTTAAATCTCATTGTCATGGATTTATAGGCCAAATGGAAGGAATTTAATGTTTAATACCTGTAGATTAATGGCTATTTAAATCATCTTGCGAGTTGGTTTTTCTGGAACGCGATCATTTGGAACGTTGCGGTTTGCGGTGAATTTAAACCCCATATCGGCAGGAAAATACTGCCGGTTCGTATGGGGAAAAAATCACCGTTTCGCAACTTAAAATGTTAATTAAAGGCATCTTAAGGAGCACTTCTATACATAAAATAAACGGCTTTCTTTTACCTGTCCCGTATCTGAAATCCGTCCCCGTTGTCGGCGTTGACGGCTTTAGAAGCTGATTTTAAAATTACTCCAGCGCTGAACTAGTCGAGCGATTTAAAACAAAAATACACAGAACGCCCGTCGGAACGATTCTTCAGCTAAAGCTTGCACTACAACCAAATATATTCCAGGACAAGGTAGGAAAAAAAACGCGTTTTAACCCCCCCACCACAAAGGCGCCAAAATCGTGCACACGGCCAGTGGCAGAATTGCAGCGCTGTTGAAGGTAAGTTTTGTAACATACCTAATGAAAGCCTCCTTGACCACCCTGTCCACCTATGACACCACTTTCAAGAAACTGTACACCTGCACCCCACCGATCCCTCCACTCCACAACACTCCTTTCGTGTTCGTTTTCTAGGTCTGCACAAAACTTGAGAGTCTTTAATTTACAACAGAAGTCTTTAATGCTTTACGCAATGCTGGCAGCAAGACTAGTCACAATGGCTGCACACTCACACACAACAGACAGGAGAGAACTATGTACAAACATCTCCTTTTGTCCTGTGCAGCGCCACCTGCTGCACGGGAGGAGCAACGGGTCCCCCCACC
This sequence comes from Leucoraja erinaceus, assembly GCF_028641065.1. NCBI lineage: Eukaryota > Metazoa > Chordata > Chondrichthyes > Rajiformes > Rajidae > Leucoraja > Leucoraja erinaceus. The sequence continues at coordinate 10,439,828 of NC_073384.1, read as the reverse complement.
CCACCCAGTCCACCAAACATCACAACTCCCCTGTGCCCTGTGAGACAAGATCTTCGGCCCAATTGATGTCTGTCCGCACTTCAGCTTCAGGAAGCTGCCAGTCAATGGGGTAATGTCTTGCTCAAGTCCTTGGCAACGTGACCAGAGGCCAGGGTGGGAAAATTTAATTGCGATGTATCCAAGGAAGGTTGCGATCCAATGACCCACAGTCAAAAAATGTTGGAAAGAAAATCCCTGTCTCTGTAGTGTGGCACATTGGTGCAGCGGTAGTTAGAAACATAGAAACATAGAAAATAGGTGCCGGAGTAGGCCATTCGGCCCTTCGAGCCTGCACCACCATTCAATATGATCATGGCTGATCATCCAACTCAGACTTACTTTACTTTAGAGAAGTTGCTGCATTACCGCGGGTTCGATCCTGACTACGGGTGCTGTCTGTACGGAGCTTGTACATTCTTCCCGTGACCTGCGTGGGTTTTCTCCGAGATCTTCGGTTTCCTCCCACACTCCAAACATGTGCAGGTTTGCAGGTTAATCGGCTTGGTATAAGTGTAAATTTTCCCTAGTGCGTGCAGGATAGCGTTAGTGTGCGGGGATCCCTGGTCGGCACGGACCCGGTGGGGCGAAGGGCCTGTTTCCATGCTGTATCTCTAAACTAAACTAAACTAAACTGTATGTACCAATTGCTTTCTGGCTGGTTATATTTCTTTAAGGCAATAAAAACTGAAGTGCCTGAGAGCGTGGGAAAACTGAAGTGTATCATTCCCCGTGGTGTGTTCTTGTCCCATTGCATATAATCTTAAACTCTTCATCAATCTAGTGGCTGACTGGCCCAAAAACAAATGCAACATTAAAACAATGTTCCTGAAAGCAAATGACAATAAGATGCCCTTGTGTAAAGTCTTCCCTTTCCAAATTTACAACTGAGTGTTTCCAAAAGCAGTGAGAGCCATTTCCACATTGAATTATCTCTGCAAGTTATCCAACTTTGTTATATTTAGCTGCAAACTTCTCTTGGGTCCATTTCTTTATTTATTTTTGATTCTCAAGCTGGAAATATGGTTTTGATTTCAAATTGCTCTCCCATTTACAAATTTGGTGGAGAATTACTTGAACGCTGGAGAGCAAGAATGGGCAATTCAACCCAGCTGCTTCTTTTACTTACTTCACTTTAGAGATACAACATAGAAACAGGCCTTTCGGCCCACCTTATCCGCACTGAACAATGATCACCCCATATACTAGCAGTCTCCTACACACCAGGGACAATTTACACTCTGTATCGAAGCCAATTGACCTACAAACCTGCTCGTCTTTTGGAGTGTGGGAGGAAACCAGAGCACCCAGAGAAAAACCCACGCAGTCACAGGGAGAAAGTATGAACTCCATATAGATAGCACCCATTGTCAGGATCGTACCTGGGTCTCTGGCGCTGAAAGGCAGCACCACTGTGCCACTCCCATGTGTCAACATTATGTTCCATATTCCCTATCTATCTATCTATCTTATATATTACTAAAAGTCAGTTCTTGACCGGTTTTGGCCATCTGTGCTGCGATTTCCGAGAGAACGCCGCCAACTACGGCCGTCATTTTTGGCCACCTTGCTCAGAGCCCCCATCCGCCGCATATGTGCCGAGGATTTTTCCCGTTGATTAAAAATGACAGATATTAATGTTTTTACAAAATTCCACATTCTCTCTGCTGCCCCCGCTGGCGGCAGGGGGGAGGGACTATAAAACCAGGAAGTGGTGTGCCACACAGTCTCTTCAAATGGAGGAAGGCAGAGCGGCACGTTTCTCTGAGCTGTGAATAACTCTGAACACATGTCTACTCAAATGTAAGTGCCCTTAGTGGTTCTAAAATGCTTGCAGAATGTGTCTATTGGTTCTAAAGCTTGCAAAAACTGTTTCTATTGGTTCTAAAGCTTGCAAAAAAAATGTCTATTGGTTCTAAAATGGTTAATACTAACACTCCAGAAAGCCCCCCCCCCCCCCCCCCCCCCCCCCCCTCCCCCCCCCGGTTGGCTTGGCTTGGGTGGGTCTTGAAATTGAAAGATACTACTTACTGCAAATTGTGGCATGAAGTTGAAAGGCATTACTTACTGCAAATTGTGGCTTGGTTGCTTTGGCTTGAAGTTGAAAGGCACTACTTACTGCAAATGGTGGCTTGGTTGCTTTGGCTTGAAGTTGAAAGGCACTACTTACTGCAAATTGTTGCTTGGGTGTGACTTGATGTTTAAAGACACTACACTGCAAATGGTGGCATGAAGTTGAAAGGCACTACTTACTGCAAATGGTGGATTGGGTGTGGCTTAAAGTTGAAAGGCACTACTTACTGCAAATGGTGGCTTGGGTGCAATGGCTTGAAGTTGAAAGACACCACTTACTACAAATGGTGGCATGAAGTTGAAAGGCACTATTACTGCAAATGGTGGCTTGGGAGCTTTGACTTGAAGTTGAAAGGCACTACTTACTGCAAATGATGGCTTGGGTGTGGCTTGGGTGTGGTTTGAAGTTGAAAGACACCACTTACTGCAAATGGTGGCATGAAGTTGAAATGCACTACTTACTGCAAATGGTGGCTTGGGTGCTTTGGCTTGAAGTTAAAAGGCACTACTGTAAATGCACTTACTTCCTCTTTGCACTGTATATTGATCTTAGATAAAATCACTACCACTTACGGCTGTGATTTTTGGCCATCTTACTCAGTCCCCTTCCGCTGAGCAGGTGCAGAGAATTCTTCCCATCAATGAAAAATAAAAGTGTTATTAGTTTTTTTTTAAATGTTGAGAATCTCTCTCCTGTCAATCACTCCATGAAAGCCACACCTTTTCCGGTGGGGGGGAGGGGTTATAAAACCCGGAAATGTGGGTGTGGCTCAGTCTCTGCAAGATGGAGGAGGGAGAGGTCACGACTCGCTGTCTTTAGTGGCTTTGCACCCTACTTCAAATGGTATGAAACCGCACTTGAATTTGGTGGCCTTGCACCCTGCTAGAAGTGGTAAGAAACTGCACTTGAATTTGGTGGCCTTATACCCTGCTTGAAATAGAATTTCAAGGATTAGCCGTGAGTCAACTACCAGCCCACCAGCCGTGAGTGAGTGAGTTGCCAGCACAACAGGCTTGATTGACTGAGACGCCAGCCCAAGAATCCATTTGGCGCACAATTTGCATACTATCCCTCTGGAAACCAGTCCCTTCAGCCCACAACACCCATACCAGCGCTCCAGAAAGCCCCCCCCCCAACTGGCCACCAATATTAGAATTGGTGGAGAGGTGGAATATTGCGTTGGATGACCAGCCCTCCTGTGTGATGCTGGGACCCAACGGGTCCCACTTAGTCTAGTAGAGTCATACATTGTGGAAACAGGCCCTTCGGCCCAACTTGCCCACACCGGCCAACAATGTCCCAGCTACCCTAGTCGCATTTGCCTGTGCTTGGTCCATAACCCTCCAAACCTGTCCTATCCATGTACCTGTCCAAGTGTTTCTTAAACAATGGGATAGTCCCAACCTCAACTACCTCCTCTGGCAGCTTGTTCCATACACCCACCACCGTCTGTGTGAAAAAGCTATCCCTCGGATTCCTATTCAATCTTTTCCCCTTCACCTTGAACCTATGTCCTCTGGTCCTTGATTCCCCTACTCTGGCTAGAAGACTCTTTGCATCTACCCGATCTATTCCACTCATGATTTTGTATACCTCTATAAGAACTCTCGTCATCTTCCTATGCTCCATGGAATAGAGACCCAGCCTACTCAACCTCTCCCTATAGCACTCTTGACAACATCCTCATAAATCTTTTCTGAACCCTTGACTAAGCTTGACTAAATATATCTACATACCCTCATCTTCATTTTAATCAGCTTCACTCTAAGTCTACTCATGCTCTTCTGAACCTTTCCAAGTCAAGAGTGTCGAGAGTGTTCAATTGTCATATGTACTGAAAACGGAACAACACCATTCCTACTTGCAGCAGTATAACAGGTCAGAAAAAGCAGTACTCATAGCACCATAAACAAATGAAAGTTCAATAATTAAATAAAAGACAACGTTAGTGCAATACAAAAGGCCAAAGTCTCTAGTGCAGTGGTTCTTAACCTTTTTGGCATTCGCACATGCGAACAAAATACTGTATGTGGTATGTACCTTTGTTAGGTTCCTAAAAATGGGCTCAACAAATGGATATGTTATTTATGACCCCTTCAGGTCCCCCGGTAAAACCCCAAATGACCCCCCTATGGGGGTCCCGACCCCCAGGTTAAGAAACACTGCTCTGGTGAAACCAACACAGTTCATAGTTTGAAATTTAGTTGGTGTTTGTCGTGTTTAATAGCCTAGTTCAGTTGTTGAGGAAAAGCTGTTCCTGAACCTGGAGATTCAGTAAGTTCCACAATATTTAAAAATCTGTTTGATGAAGAAAATTCTCATGCGTTCCCCATTATTTATGAGACCAATTACCTTACACAGTCTATGTAATAAAAAAGGAATTGCAGATGCTTTTTTATATCAAAGATAGACACAGAATGCTGATGTAACTCAGCGGGTCAGGCAACATATCTGGAGAAAATGGATGGGTGATATTTCGGATTAGGACCCTTCTTCAGAACAGCATTTTGTTTCTATATACCTTATGTAGTCATAAGTTTCATAAGTTCCAAGAGTTATAGGAGCAGAATTAGGCCATTCAGTCCATCAAGTTTACTCTGCCATTCAATCAAGGTTCATCTATCTTCCCCTCTAAATCCCTTTCTCCTGCCTTCTCCCCTTAACCTCTGAGACTCGTACTAATCAATAATCTATCGATCTCTGCCCTAAAAATATCCATTGATGGCCTCCACAGCCTTCTGTGGCAATGAATTCCACAGATTCACCACCCTCTGACTAAAGAAATTAGCCCATTGCTTTAGCCTGCCCAGGAGGGGTGGAATGTCAACTACACCCAATCCAATGACATTACTTATCATTTTTAGAATCCAGCTACCAACAGCCTTTTGTTTATTAATGACTATCATTCAGCACTGCCATCATCTTTGTCCATCTTCTTCATTTGCTTTGTTCTCCAATTCTAGCCTCCAGGATGATAATTCCTGAATTACATCATCCCAGTGGCAACAATCATACCTTCTGGAATTTCCTGCCCAAAACTCACTTCTGAAACAAATTCTTCATTTACGATGAAGATAGACACAAAAAGCTGGAGTAATTCAGCGGGTCATGCAGCATCTCTGGACAAAGGGAATAGGTGACGTTATGGATCGAGGACCTTCTTCAAAACTGAAAGTTAGGGGAGAGGGAGACTAGAGATATGAAGAGGTACAAAGAACAAATTAATTACCTTTTTTTGACCAGTGGAGAAGGGTCTCGACCCCAAAAACGTCACCGTATTTCTTTACTCCACAGAGATGCTGCCTGACCCGCTGAGTTACTCCAGTACATTTTGAGTCTATGTGCAATTTTGACCAAATCATTTAAATGTATCACAAATAAAAGAGGTCCCAGCATTGATCCTGCCAAGCGCAACTGCGGCAAACAAGGACTTAGCTGAGAACCAGGAGGGACCGTCAGGGAGACCATCAAGAGCGGGGAGGGACCCGGCGAGCCGCCTGCAGCCACATGCAACAGCAAGCCAGTTCGCCACTGTGAGAAGATAAGACTGGGCTCAGAACTTTTGATGCCGGTTTCTAAACACTTTTACTCCCCCCTCCCAGTCCCACACCGACCTTTCTGTCCTGGGCCTCCTCCACTGTCAGAGTGAGGCCCAGCGCAAATTGGAGGCACAGCGCCTCATATTTTGCTTGGGCAGCTCACACCCTAGTGGTATGAACATTGACTTCTCTAACTTCAAGTAACCCTTGCTTTCCCTCTCTCTCCATCCCCTCGCTCTTCCCAGTTCTCCGACTGTCTCCGACTACATTATATTTCCGTTTGCTTTGGTGTTACCTTCTCCCAACGAACAATGATCTATTCTACATGTTCCTTGATCTCCATTCCCTTTGTCCTGTTTCACATCCTACACCTCCTTATCTATACTCTCCCTTATCGATGTACCTCCCACTCCCCTGACATCACTCTGAAGAAGGGTCTCGACCTGAAACATTACCCATTCCTTCCCTCAAGAGATGCTGCCTATCCCGCTGAGTTACTCCGGCATCTTGTGTCTATCTTCGATTTAAACCAGCATCTGCAGTTCCTTCCAACTTTTGAAACTTTGTCACACCAGAAAGTTTGTGGCAGCTCTTCTGTACTGCCGAGGTGAAGTCTTCTATGTGATTTTACTGGGTTGTATGCAAAAACCAAGAGTTTCACTGTGTTTTGGTACACGTGACAACCAAGTATCAATGAATCATTGAATCATTGAACACCACTGGCCACAGACCTGCAGTCACAATTACACCCTGCACCACAAGCCATTGTTAATTTGAATCCAATCCAACAAGCTTCCATGGTCTAATATGCATTATTCATCTGGATCAGCCGATAACCTGTTGAATGCCCTTCACTAAAGTTGACATAAACAAATTCATTACCTTCTCCCATCATCATCCTTGTCATCTTCTCAAAATGTTCAATCAAGTGTGTAAACTCGTGGGAGGAATAGATCGGGTAGATGCACAGAGTCTCTTGCTCAGAGTAATGGAATTGAGAACCAGATGACTGGTGAAGTTTTTTGTCAGTCTCCCTACCTGCTTCCACTACCTGCAACCTCCGGAAACCACCTGCAACCTCCGGGAACCGCACGGAAACCTTGGGTGGGGCGCAAAGTTGCCAGAGGTTTCCGTTCAGGTTTCCTAAGTGGGACAGGGGCATTAGGCAGCAACTCCACCATACGGGCCTAAACGTTCCTGCACAGATGTATGGCTAACCTGCCTATAATCGCGTGGTTTGTACCATTTCCCTTCTTAAACAAAGGGACATCATTAGCTGTTCAAGAAGGAACTGCAGATGCTGGAAGATCGAAGGTATACAAAAATGCTGGAGAAACTCAGCGGGTGCAGCAGCATCTATGGAGCGAAGGAAATGGGCGACGTTTCGTCCCGAAACGTCGCCCATTTCCTTCGCTCCATAGGTGCTGCTGCACCCGCTGTTTCTCCAGCATTTTTGTGTGTACGGACAACATTAGCTATTTTCCGCACCTCCCAGCATCGTTTGGAAACAGCTCCGTCCAAGACCGCAATAAGTTGCAGAGAATTGTGGACACAGCCTAGGAATCACACAAGCCAACCTCCCTTCCATTGACTCCATTTACACCTAACGCTGCCTCGGCAAGGCCAGCAGCATAATCAAGGGCCCTCTTCTCCCCCCCTCACATCAGGCAAAAGGTGTAGAAGTTTGAAAACATACACCTCCAGATTCAGGGACAGTTTCTTCCTGGCTGTTATCAAGCAACTGAACCATTCTACCACCTACTAGAGAGCAGTCCTGCCCTACCACCTATCTCATTAGAGACCCTCGGACTATCTCTAATCAGATTTTACTGGACTTTACCTTGCACTAAACGTTACTCCCTTTATCCTGTATACTGGATGGCTCGATTGTAATCATATATAGTCTTTCCACCGACTGAATAGCACGCAACGAGAGATTTTCACTGTACTTCGGTAGATGTGACAATAAACTAAACTAATTCCCTGTTTCTTTTCTGATTTATGTTCCTCAAGAGCTGTCCGATTTCAGTTTCTGGAGTTTAAACATGCTTCTTTCCTTCTGACTAAATTTCGATCCTCTCTCATCATCCAAGATTCCTGAAGCTCATCATCTTCGTCTGATGTGACGTTGCCAATTTTTGCAGAAAAGCCTTCCCATGAAGTCCCTTGGAAAGTTTAGAGACCTGAAACTGATCCCCAGCTTGAAATGTCACAGGGCAACAAGTTCCAAAAGCTTCTGGATGTGTTTATTTTTTTCTGAGCGTTCCAATGTTCCAATTCTCTTCTCTTGTCAACAGATTTAGATTGTAGGCATTTAATATTATACCACAAGCCATCTTTACATTGTGCAGTGAGTATTTATATCTGATTAACAGAGCTAAGTGGCGCTGTACTTGTAGCCGCATGTTTGTTTTCCAGTCTTTCTTCAAATAGCAGATGTATTGTTCAGTTTAAGGTACACAAAAGTGCTGGAGAAACTCAGTGGGTGCAGCAGCATCTTTGAAGCGAAGGAAATAGGCAACATTTCGGGCCGAAACCCTTCCTCAGACTGGCTGTTCAGTTTATTTCTGTTGTTGTTTTCCCCCAGTTTATACTGTCACTCTGGATTGAGTGGCACAGCGATAGTGTTGCCGCCTTACAGCGCCAGAGTCCCGGGTTCGATCCCAACTACAGGTGCTGTCTGTACGGATTTGATACTTTCTCCCCGCGACCTGAGTGGGTTTTCCCCGGGTGCTCTGGTTTCCTCACACATTCACAAAAACATGCAGGTTAAATTGGCTTCTGTAATTTGTCCCTAGTGTCAAAGATAGAACTAGCGGATGGATAGATGACAGTAGTCGGCGTGGGTCGAAGGGCCAGCTTCAAAGCTCTATCTCTGACATAAACTAAACTAAGTGAAACATATTTAAGTTAAAAAAATACTTGACACTTCCACAATGCAGAACCACCTTAGAACAATGAAAATAATGTACAAAGATGGCACGGTGGTGCAGCGATAGAATTGCTGCCTCACAGCAAAGAGACTTGGGTTTGATCCTGACGACAGGTGCTGCCGGGGAGATGGCTGCCCTGCCGGCAGTCTGTACTTTCTTTCTTTTTGTTATTTTTTAGTTTGTTAAAAGTTTGTTTTAATGTTCTGCGATTTGTTTTATGTGGGGGGACAGGGGAGGGGATCGGGGGAAACTTTTTATCAAGCTCTTACCTTCCCGGAGATGTGATCAATTTTCAGATCACATTCTCCGGGCTCTGCGGTCTAACATCGCTGCAGCTGGAAGCCTCCTCGGACTGTCGTGAGCCCCACCGTGGGGCGTGGACTTAACATCGGAGCAGATCCCTTGCCTGGGATCGCTCCCACCCCGACCAACGCGGACTTTAACATCAAGTGCTCGCAATCGGGAGAGGCTAGTCGGGAAGCTCCAACATCGCGGAATGTTCGACCAGCCCCGACGGGAGGCTCGATCGACAGATGCGGGAGCTTGATCGTCTCAACGCGGAGGGCCCGAACGCCGCTGGCTACGGGAGTCAAGATCATCCCGTCAACGGGGGCTCGAGGCCCACAACCGAGGAAGAACAAAAGGAAGAGACTTGAACTTTGTTTCGCCCTCCATCACAGTAAGGAATGTGTAGGACTCACTGTGGTGGATGTTCATGTTAAAATGTGTTTTTTTGAGTGATCTGTTGCTTTTAATTGTATGACTGACCTGGCCAATGAAATTCCTCTTATGTTGCACAACATACTTGGCGAATAAAGTGTGATTCTGATTCTGATTCTGATTCCATACTGAGTTTTTACCTTCTCCCAGTGACTGCAATGGCTTTCTCCTGGTGTTCTGGCTTCCTCCCATATTCAAAAGACGTTCAGGTTTGTAGGTTAATTGGCTTTGGTAAAATTGTAAATTTTCCCGAGTGTGGGATAGCTAGTGTACGGGGGACTCCTATTACTTTTGTTATGCACCACCAGCTGGGATTTGAGTCGTAGAGTCATAGAGTCATACGGCGTGGAAGCAGGCGCTTCGGTCCAACTAGCCCACGGTGACCAACATACCCCATCTACAGTAATACCTGTCTAAATGATTGAATACCTGCCTCAAGTACTTCCTCCGGCAGTTCGTTCCATACATCCACCATCCTTTGTGTAAAAAAGTAACTCTTCGGGTTCCTATTAAATCTTTCTCCCCCCTTATCTTAAACTGGTTCTCGATCCCCTTCTTCTTCTTCTTGCGTATGGCCTGCACATCCTAAAGCTGTAGGACAACTTGTTCTATTTGATCTTATTTCATTGTGCACGCCAGGTTGATTGCACTCGTTGAAACAGGGCGGGCCATGAGGTTGCAATCTCCCACCTTATTCTAGGCCAGACTGTACCCATTGCTTGTCTATATAATTGGAGATAATGACAATAATTGAATACAATACAAAACAATACAATAGTGTGTGGAATTCTCTGCCTCAGAGGGCGGTGGAGGCAGGTTCTCTGGATGCTTTCAAGAGAGAGCTGGATAGGGCTCTTAAAGACAGCGGAGTCAAGGGATATGGGGATGAGGCAGGAACGGGGTACTGATTTGGGATAATCAGCCATGATCACATTGAATGGCGGTGCTGGGGGGTAGGGGGCATTCATTGACAAACGCCAGAAATGAAATGTTGTTAAGATAAGGAGATAAGGAGAGAAATGTGAAACGTGAAGCCGGAGGATGGGATGGGATGGGTGAAAGGGGATGGGGATGGGTTGGAAACGAGGGGCAGTTCTGTACAGTCCCAACACAAAGCATCACCTATGTACTGTATGTCCTCCAGAGATGCTGCCTCCCCCGCTGAGTTACTCTAACATCTATCATACTGGTTACACTGCAGACTCCTAAATGAAACCATAAAAAAATATTAACTGAAGGAGTTTAATCCCTCAATTTAGTTTAGTTTAGAGATGCAGCGCGGAAACAGGCCCTTCGGCCCACCGAGTCCGCACTGACCAGCGATCCCCACACATTGACACAATTTACATTCATGTCAAGTCAATTAACCTACATACCTGCACGTCTTTGGGGTGTGGGAGGAAACCGAAGATCTCAGAGAAAACCCACGTGATCACCAGGAGGACGTACAAACTCTGTAAAGACAGCACCCGTAGTCGGGACCAAACCCGCATCTCTGCCGCTGTAAGGCAGAAACCCTACCGCTGTGCCGCCTCAATGTTTAAATAGTTTAAAGGGCTGACTTAATAAAAACCAAGGGGGACCTCTTTGCATTGGTTGCCACACACTTGTAGGGAAATTATTAAATAAACTTTCCCGGGAGGGAAGATAATGAAAATCATCTGTGGAAATATTCCAGACCAAACCACACAATTAGAGCCAGAAAGAGGTCCTTATCTTTAAGATTAAGATTAAGAAAATACTTTCCTTAGATTGTGATCTAAGATCTGATTTCCCCCTAATATTTGCCAAAATTCAGATTTTTATTTAATCCCTGTATTTGGCTTCCACATTCTCATTTCTATTTCTCTTGTAGAAATTGATTTTATCAAACGAACAACAAAGTATAAATCATTTCAGAAAATTGGATTCACAAGAAATGGCTTGCAACCATCTCGGCTTCAGGTTCAGGTGATAAGGGCCTTCCTCCATAACACCATAAGATACAGGAACACAATTAGGCCATTCAGCCCCTCTGCCATTCCATCATGGCTGATCTATTTTTCCCTCTCAATCCCATTCTCCTGCCTTCTCCCCATATCTTTAGACACCCTTACTAATCAAGAACCTATCAAACTCTGCTTTAAAAATACCCAATGACTTGGCCTCCTCAGCTGCCTGTGACAGTGGATTCCTCAGATTCATCACTTTCTGACTAAAGAAATTCCTCCGCATCCCTATTCTAAAGGTACGTCCTTTTATCCCGAGGCTGTGCCCTCATCGACGAGACTCTCCCACTTGTGGAACCATGGGTGAATCTTCCATTGGGTGTGTCATAGAGAGTCATAGAGTGATAGTGTGGAAACAGGCCCTTTGGCCCAACTTGCCCACACCGGCCAACATGTCGCAGCTACACTAGTCCCACCTGCCTGCACTTGGTCCATATCCCTCCAAACCCGTCTTATCCATGCACCTGTCTAACTGTTTCTTAAACGATGGGATAGTCCCAGCCTCAACTACTTCCTCTGGCAGCTTGGTCAATGTATTTCAACCTCTCTTTGCGTGAAAAAGTTACCCCTCAGATTCCGATTAAATCTTTTCCACATCACCTTAAACCTATGTTCTCTTGTCCTCAATTCACCTGCTCTGGGCAAGAGACTCTGTGCATCCACCCAATCTATTCCTCTCATGATTTTATACACCTCTATAAGATCACCCCTCATCCTCCTGTGCTCCATGGAATAGTCCCAGCCTGCTCAACCTCTCCCTATAGCTCACACCCTCTAGTCCTGGCAACATCCTCGTAAATCTTCTCTGTTCCCTCTCCAACTTGACAACATGAGAGCAAAGAGCTTGACCCTACGTCCATTCGGCTATTAAACACTACAACCTCAAGTAAGCTCTGAACTAGTTGACTATTATTATTATTATTGCACTATTATTATTGTTTGTTTTTTCATGTGTGTGTGTGTGTGTGTGTGTGTGTGTGTGTGTGTGTGTATACATATACAATATACATATATATAGGCCCCCCTCGGTCATGGCTGACCATGGGTGTCCCCAGGGTGCTATTCCCAATATGGAGGACGACTGTGCGTGACTTTGTTTAATGTTGGGAGACTGGTGCACAGACAGCCACCACACGCTCCTTGACAGATCTGGGTCAGGATCATGTGGCATGGAGTCCAAGACGACCGGAGACCCTTTTCTGCTGCAGCCTTCATCCGCCTTCCCAGCCGTTGCGACGCTCCACTAAGGTCAGCCATCGTCCTCCGCCTGTTCCACCGTTGAGGTTTTGGGTGGATTGCTATTTGTCAGAGCCCTACCAGGAGCATAGCTCCAGATGGCATTGCTCTCAGGATTTCAGCTTCTCCACCACGACAAAGTGACAATCCACGGAGAAGATATATGATCTATATATATGTGTATTTGTGAGTATGTGCATATATATACACACTGAACTTTTGTTCTCTCTCGATATCATATTGTTAACAGTGTACTATGTTTACATGTCCTGTTGTGCTGCTGCAAGTAAGAATATCATTGTTCTATCTGGGATATGTGACAACAAAACACTCTTGACACTTGCCAGCAGAGAGCTACAGGAGGGAATATTTAAGTGCAATCTATGCCTGGCAGAAATCGTGTTCCCACAATCTTTTACAGCAGTTAAATAAACACGAGGGAGTCTAATCTGTACATAAGGTGGATTCATCACAAATGAGAATTCTTGTCATTTTCATTTCTTAGAAAAGGCTCAAAAATTGGACGGAAGAACGTAACAATGTGCAGGAAGGAACTTCAGATGCTGGTTTAAACCGAAGAAAGACACAAAATGCTGGAGTAAATAAGCGGGACAGGCGGCATCTCTGGAGAAAAGGAATGAGTGACTTTTAAGGTCGAGACCCTTCTTCCAACTGGGAGATACATGGATACAAGGAAGTGCAAGGTGCAAAAACAGTACAAACATAACCCATTCCTTCTCTCCAGAACCTAACAAAGTATGTTTAAACTCAGCGGGTGCAGCAGCATCTATGGAGCGAAGGAAAAAGGCAACGTTTCGGGCCGAAACCCTGAAGGGTTTCGGCCCGAAACGTTGCCTTTTTCCTTCGCTCCATAGATGCTGCTGCACCCGCTGAGTTTCTCCAGCTTTTTTTGTGTACCTTCGATTTTCCAGCATTTGCAGTTCCTTCTTAAACAATACAATACAATTTATTTGTCATTTGGACCCCGTTGAGGTCCAAACGAAATGTCGTTTCTGCAGCCATACATTACAAAACGGAAAAGACCCGAGGCACAACACAATTTACACATACATCCATCACATCACTGTGATGGAAGGCAAAAAAAAACTTATCTCTCCACTGCACCCCCCCCCCGATGTCAGAGTCAAAGTCAAAGCCCCCGGCGGGCGATGGTGATTGTCCCGTGGCCATTTAAAGCCACGCCGGGTGATGCAAGGTCGCGCACCGGGTCTTGGTGTTAGAGCCCCGGCGGGCGCTCGCAAAGTCCCGCGGCCATTCCAAGCCGCACGGGGCGGTGATGTAAGGCCCCGCTCCAGGTGCTCTTCAACCCCGCAACTCGGGCGGGAGAAGTCGCCGCTGCGGGAGCCCCGAAAAGCGGTCACCCACCAGGGACCCGCGGGCTTCCGGTGTTGCCGTCCGCCAGACCCGCAGTTGTAGCCTCCGAATCTCCGAATCTCCGGGGATCGGGTCGCAGCAGCAAATTTTCGGTAAAGCAAAAAGTTATTGATAGGCAGTGAATTATATATAAAATGACATCAATTTCTTTTGATGAAAAAAAATATTCAGGGCGGCACAGTGGCACAATGGTAGAGTTCTAAACTAGTTCATGGAAACTTACAAAAGAATGGACCTTGAACCAAAGGTTCCCTCATTGCATCAGGGCCACACTGACAAGAAGGGGTCTGGGTAAGAACCTATAAAACATGGTAGACAAAAGTGCTGGAGAAACTCAGCGGGTGCAGCAGCACCTGTGGAGCGAAGGAAATAGGCAACGTTTTGGGCCGAAACCCTTCTTCAGACTGACTATAAAACACGGACCACTTTTCGCAAGTCACTTCTCGGTGAAGGCAAGTTTCCATGACAAAATTCATCAGCATCTTCAATGCCCCTGCTGACTTTTTGGTCAATTTTGGTCAAATGTACATGAAGATCGAGACCTCAGACATTGCATAACGCTCATGGTCCATCAGCTGCAGTGACAACTGCCCTCAGCATTTTGTGTGAATCTACTTTCTACTTCTCAAAGGGAGGTGGGTATATGGAACGAGTTGCAGAAAAGGTAGTTTGAGGCAAGTTTGAGGGCGGCTCGGTGGCGCAGCGGCAGAGTTGCTGTCTTACAGCGCTAGAGACCTGGGTTCGATCCTGACCATGGGAGATGTCTCTAAGGAGCTTGTACATTCTCCCCGTGCCCCACGTGGGTTTTCACCAAGATCGTCGGTTTCCTCCCACACCCCAAAGATGTACAGGTTTGTAGGTTAATTGGCTTGGTATAAATTAAAATTCTCCCTCGTGTGTGTGTAGGATAGTGTTAGTGTGCAGGGATTGCTGGTCGGTGCGGACTCAGTGGGACGAAGGGCCTGTTTCCACACTGTGTCTCTAAACTAAACTAAACTAAACTACTATGACAGCATTTAAAAGACATTCGGACAGATAACTGGTTAGGAAATATTTTGTAGCATATGGGCCAAATGTAGGCAAATGGGAGCTGCTGAAATGGGACATCTTGGCTGGCCTGGACGAAGTGGGCCAAAGGGCCTGTTTCCATGCTGCATCACCCTATGGCCTCATGTGGCATCTGCTCTTTAGACTTCAGTGACCCATTGAAAATCTCCTATAGGGTGATTTGAGCTCCTGAGTGACATTAGTTTCAGCAAAAAGGCTTTCAACAGGCATTAGATAATTCGTTGCCATGTGTAAGTGGGCTAAATCATACTTTAAGTAGTGATCCCTGACACCGAAAGTGCCGCCTTCGCTACTTTGGCGGGAACTAATGTGCAGATACACATCATCAGGGAGATGCCATGCCTCAAATGCTGAAATTCATCCATCTTAGAAAGGGGAAAATGTGGTAAAGGGATTGTCCCACTTACGTGATTGTTTGGGCTATTTGCCGGCATTTTTTTAGCATTTTGAAAATCCAGCGGCGACCAGAAAAAGGTACGACTCTTTGGGCGACTACTCACGACCATACAGGTGTCACGTGCCGACATGTCGCGGGGGGTGACGCCTGTATGGTCATGAGTAGTCGCCCAAAGAATCGTACCTTTTTCTGGTCGCCACTGGATTTTCAACATGTTGAAAATTTTCGGCCACCTGCTGCAACTATGACGGGTGCTAGCAAGTCGCTGAAAAAATCGCGTACGTAGGACAGGCCCTGAAGAGAACAGCGTGAAAGGCCTGGATAGAGTAGATGTGGAGAGGATGCTTCCACTAGTGGGAGAGTCTTGGACATGAGGCCATAGCCTCAGAATAAAAGAATATACCTTTCAGAAGAAGATGTGGAAAAATCTCTTTAGTCAGAAGATGGTGAATCTGTGCAATTATTTGCCACAGAAGACTGTGGAGGCCGTCAATGGATATTTTTACGGCAGAGATTGATAGAATCTTGATTAGTATGGAAAACAGGGGTTATGGGGAGAGAGCAGGAGAATGGGGTTAGGAGGTAGAGATAGATCAGCCATGAATGAATGGTGGAGTAGACTTGATGGGCCGAATGGCCTAATTCTCCTCCTATTACTTATGAACTTATGAACTTTCCAGAGTCTCAATTTGACCCAATGCATTTAATAGTCAATGATACATTTTTCGACTGTTGTCAGGTGTAAAATAGGAACATAGGAAGCAGAAGCTAGAGAAGATCATTTGGCTCCTCACATCTGTCCCGCCATGTATTATCATGGTTGACTATTTATCACATTGTCATTTTCTTGCACTAACTCCACATCCCTTGATTCGTTTAATATCCAAAAATCTACTGATTGGTGTCATCAATATATAAGGTAACTCCATAGCTGATGTCTATAGAACATTTTGTATGGTCATTAACCCTTGAGCAAAGAAATATCTTCTCATCTCGGTTCCGAGTTATTTTGAGACTGTATCTTCAGCTCTAGATAGCTCTCGACCGCCGGCCTGCGGCCTATAACATCGTGAAGCCGCCGTCTCCGGTAGGAAGTGGCTGATTCGGGACCTCCAAGCCGCTGAGTGTCCGTCCGTTTCGACGTCGTAGTTTTATGAGCATCCTGACGAGAGGGCCGGTACATCGGGCTGTCCATAGGGCCGAATGCAGAGGGTTCATGGCCCCGACCACGGATGAGCAAAGGAGGAGTGACTGACTGAACGTTATTGCCTTAGACCACAGTGAAGAATGTTGATTCCACTGTGGTGGATGTTCATGTTATACCCTATTGCGTTTTTTGTCTTCTATCTCTTTTTGATTGTGTGGTAAGTCATGACATTATATATGTGGCAATAAATGTGAACTTGAACTTGAACGTAGCCAGTGCAAACATAATTGCTGCATCTACCACATCAAGCCCCATAATGATACTTCTGTGCTATTGAACAAGATTACCTCTCTAAACCCTTATTTAATTTCCAGGACAAGGGGTCACATCCAGGACAAGGGGTCACAGCTTAAGGATAAGGGGGAAATCCTTTAAAACCGAGATGAGAAGAACTTTTTTCACACAGAGAGTGGTGAATCTCTGGAACTCTCTGCCACAGAGGGTAGTTGAGGCCAGTTCATTGGCTATATTTAAGAGGGTTAGATGTGGCCCTTGTGGCTAAGGGGATCAGGGGGTATGGAGAGAAGGCAGGTATGGGATACTGAGTTGGATGATCAGCCATAATCATATATTGAAGGGCCGAATGACCTACTCCTGCACCTAATTTCTATGCTTCTATGTTTCTATGTTAAGTGATGCAGTGGTAAAGTTGCTTCCTCACAACACTAGAGACCCGGATTCGATCCTGAGTACGGGTGCTGTCTGTACGGGGCTTGTACGTTCTTCCCCGTGATCGCGTGGGTTTTCGCCGGGTGCTCCGGTTTCCTTCACACACTCAAAAGGCGTACAGGTTTGTTGGTTAATTGGCTTTGGTAAAGATTGAAAATTGTCCCTGGTGTGTAAGGTAGTGCGAGTGTACGGGGACCGCTAGTCGGAGCGGACCCTATGGACCGAAGGGCCTGTTTCCGTGCTGTATCTCTAAACCAAAAACTAAAACAAACTAAAACTCAGTGGGTCAGGCAACATCTCTGGAGAATATGAATTTCTCTGAAGATCCTATCCTAGGATTCAGTCTGGTGAACTTCTACTACACTTCCTCTATCACAAATATATCCTTCCTTGGGTAGGGTGGCCGTCCTTGTGCACATTGTTATAGGGGTATATTCATAGAAACATAGAAACATAGAAAATAGGTGCAGGAGTAGGCCAATTTGGCCCTTCGAGCCTGCACCGACATTCAATATGATCATGGCTGATCATCCAACTCAGTATCCTGTACCTGCCTTCTCTCCATACCCCCTGATCCCCTTAGCCACAAGGGCCACATCTAAGGGTATTTTTTTCACTCGAAGGGTGGTGGGTGTATGGAACGAGCAGCCGGAGCAGGAAGTTGAGGCAGGGTCTATCGCGATGTATGAGAAGCAATTAGACAGGTACATGGATAGGACAGGTGAGAGGGATATGGACCAAACGTAGGCAGGTGGAACTAGTATAGATGGGACATGTTGGACAGTGTGGGCAAGTTGGACTGAGGGGCATCTTCCCACGCCATTTGACTATGACTAATTAATAATTAACGATAACAGATGCTTTATTTTCGAAACAACAAAAATAAACTAACAGCTCGGAAACCATGGCCCAGAGCCAGCCATAGATTTCACAAAAATAATTGATATGCAAAATCTGCTTTTGGCAATAATAGACTAACTAGTTGAATCCAAGTTTCTGATTTGACTCAAATTCTGTTTGGTTATTTTCTGAATATATCCAGCTGTGCAAAATTAAAGAAAAATATTTATCAATGTGTATCTCCAAACTTGAAGTGAACAGAATTCTTATTTAAATCTTTACAGCAGGAAGTGTGTAAGTCAATACCTATTAAATTCAGTTACGAAAACGACAGTAGATTTAGACACAAAACCGTAAGGAACAACAGGAAACATAAGGAAAAGCTGTACAGCTAATTTTGAGAAGCTGTTCAAGAGAAAGTCTATTTTTATATAAGGTCAAGTGAAGAATTCCATTTAATACGGTTGAAACAAACCACACAGTACAGAAGGTCTCTCAGTCAACATCAATTCGCTAGCTCCCAGTGGAGGAATGCTATCTGTTCCATTCCCTGCTCTTTCCCACAGCCCACAAGTTATTCTCTCCCAAGAGGCTCTCCAGTGCCTTGTTGAAGCCACTGATTGATCCTGTTTCCTGCAGGCACAGAATTCCTGATCCTAACTCTCCAAGTAAAGTTTTCCCTCACATCCCAATTGTATTTGTTGCCCAAAATGTTTTGACTTTAGACTTCTGAGATACAAGCATGGAAACAGGCCCCTTGGCCAACTTTAGTCCACGCTGACCAGCGATCCCCGTACGCTAATACAATCCTGCACATTCGGGACAATTTACAATTTTACCAAAGCCAATTAACCTACTAACCTGTACATCTTTGGATTGTGTGACAAAACCAGAGCACCCAGAGAAACCCACGCGGTCCCAGGGAGAACGTACAAACTCTGTACAGACAGCACTGGTCATCAGGATCGAACCAGTGTCTCTTGTGCTGTAAGGCAGCAGCTCTACCGCTGATCCACCATGCCGTCCCACCATGCCGACCCTGTTAAAGTGACTCGTGCAAGCCTTTGAAACAGCACACAATGGGATTTCCTTCCTCAATATATTTTCTAAACCCACCATAATTGTGAATGTTTCTAAGAAATCCCCTCTGAATCTGCTTTTCTTCAAGGAGGGCATTTTTAGACTAATCTTTCAACTGAAATTCCTCATATCTGAAACTTTTCCGCTTTCTCTAAAAGGTAGGGATCATTTTGATGGACTCTCTGTTGGCAGTGTCTGCATTTTCCGAGTTAAGGAGTAAAAAGATGGCAGTGTGATAGGATCACAATCCACTGATTCTCCGCTGTCTTTCTCTTAGCCAGACTTTAGGACCAGTCCTACAGAGAACTGGTGCACGTCACGATTTACAATGTATGCAACAGGTCTGCAAATGTTTGATGACGTCTCAGAAAATTGTGCGATCGCGAGTAATGCAGTATTCAAAAATGTCCTGGGCACAGTCAGAGTGAGGCCAAACGCAAATTGGAGGAACAGCATCTCATATTTCGCTTGGGCAGCTTACAACCCAGCGGTATGCATATTGATTTCTCTAACTTTAAGTAACCCGCGCATCTCTCCCTGTCCATCCCTCACCCCAGTCATCGTATCGTTTCACAGTCGTTCTGTTGAGCTTCACTGTTTGTATAACTCGTCATAACCTTCCCACTGCCAACAATGGACCATTGTGGGCTCCACCTTTCCTTGATCATCGTTGCTTTTTGCTTTTTGCAATTCGTTCCATGTACACTCTATATCACTCATTTCCCTCTCCCCTAACTCTAAGTCGACTCAAAACATCACCTGTGCTTCAGAGGTGCTGCCTGTCCTGCTGAGTTACTCCAGCTTTTTGTGTGCCTATCTTTGGTGTAAACCAGCTTCTGCAGTTCCTTGCCTACACATTTAAAAATGGCATTCTGTGTCCGATGGTATCCTTTCAACTTCATGGGCGACATATTATTTTAACAGGTTATTAGAATTTAATTGATGTGTAAGGGGAATAAGTGATGCAGTAAATAAGAGCGCCATTCTTTGCTGCATTCCCAGCATGTTACACAAATGGCCTGTTACCATGTTGTATGTATCAATCAATCAATGTCTTTTCCCCTTACAAATGCTGTCTTACTTGGTGAAAATTTACAGCAGTTTGCCAGCAGAATTTACAACTAAACTGCGAAACAGGAGTTTAGATGCAGTCTCTTTCCCAGAGTAGGTGAATCGAGGACCAGAGGACATAGGTTTATGATGAAGAGAAACAGATTTAATAGGAATCTGAGGAGTAACTTTTTCACACAAAGGGTGGTGGATGTATGGAACAAGCTGCCAGAGGAGGTAGTTGAGGCAGGGACTATCCCAACATTTAAGAAGCAGTTCGACAGGTACATGGATAGGGCAGGTTTGGAGGGATATGGTCCAAATGCTGGCTGGTGGGATTAGTGTAGCTGGGACATGTTGGCCGGTGTGGGCAAGTTGGGCCGAAGGGCCTGTTTCCACTCTGTGTCACTCTATGACTCCATGAGATTCTGTTTGTATTTACAACACCACCATTCCCGCTGTCATTTCTCAGCCCTGCATGAGAATATTAATTATATTTCACCTTGTTTCTTCAAATCTCAAGTTACAGTGCCGACATTCCAATGACTATTCCAGGAACATTCCATTCTTCCAAAAGGCCCAAATCCCATAAACCACAATTTGTGATTGATCTCAATGTGGAAGATAATAACATTATTTAAATATTCATACTCTTATATGAGGCCACCTGTCTCCCCCTCAAACCTATGAGGTGAGACATGTTGGCCTCATTACGAGAATGCATGTTTTATTTGGCATAAAAAAAACGCCTCAATATTTGAACAAAAAAAAACTTCCATTGCTGCAGAAAAATAACGAGACCACACCATGCAGCTTGTACCTGAGCAATAATTGACATTAGATGCTCATGATAGAGAGGATAGGGAGGTTTTAAAGAAGACAATTGTGTAGATTTGTCATATGCACCGATACGAGTTGAAATAATGAAATTCTTCTTATAGAAACTTACAAAATTCTTAAGGAGTTGGGCAGGCTAGATGCAGGAAGATTGTTCCCGATGTTGGGGAAGTCCAGAATAAGGGGGTCACAGTTTATGGATAAAGGGGAAATCTTTTAGGACTGAGATGAGAAAAAACATTTTTTACACAGAGAATGGTGAATCTGTGGAACTCTCTGCCACAGAAGGTAGTTGAGGCCAGTTCATTGGCTATATTTAAGAGGGAGTTAGATGTGGCCTTTTGTGGCTAAAGGGATTAGGGGGTATGGAGAGAAGGCAGGTACAGGATACTCGGATGATCAGCCATGATCATATTGAATGGCGGTGCAGGCTCGAAGGGCCGAATGGCCTACTGCTGCACCTATTGTCTATGTTTATATGTTTCCTTGGTGTAACTGCACAGGCACATTGGATGCAACAACAGCCTGAAATATGCAATTAATTATCAGTTACTCTTAAGTAAATTAGACTATGGTAGAGGAGAAACCAAAGTATTGGACATAAATCAACGATAGTAGTGCAAAGTCCAAGGAGGTTGAGGAGGTTAAGGTAGGGGTCAGCAAGGTGGTTCCAGAATCTGATGGTTGACAGGAAAAGCTTTTTCTTGAACCTGAAGATGGTGGCTCCCAGATTCCTGCACATTCTTCCTGATGGTAGGAGTGAGAAGAGAGTGTGGCCAGATTCATACGATCAGAAGTGATAGGAGTAGAATTAGGCCAGTCGGCCCATCAAGTCTATTCCGCCATTCAATCATGGCTGATCTCTCTCCCACATTCTCCTGCCATCTCCCTATAACCTCTGACATCCATGCTAATCACAGGTTGGTGTGGGACTTTGACAATAGACAATAAACAATAGGTGCAGGGGCAGGCCATTCGGCCCTTCGAGCCTGCAGCGCCATTCAATGTGATCATGGCTGATCATCCACAATCAGTACCCCGTTCCTGCCTTCTCCCCATATCCCCTGACTCCGCTATTTTTAAGAGCCATATCTAGCTCTCTCTTGAAAGCATCCAGAGAACCCGCTTCCACCGCCCTCTGAGGCAGAGAATTCCACAGACTCACCATTCTCTGTGAGAAAAAGTGTTTCCTCGTCTCCGTTCTAAATGGCTTACTCCTTATTCTTAAACTGTGGCCCCTGGTTCTGGATTCCCCCAACATCGGGAACATGTTTCCTACCTCTAGCATGTTCAAACCCTTAACAATCGTATATGTTTCAATGAGATTCCCTCTCATCCTTCTAAACTCCAGAGTGTACAAGCCCAGCTGCTCCATTCTCTCAGCATATGATAGTCCCGCCATCCCAGGAATTAACCTTGTAAACCTACACTGCGCTCCCTCAGTAGCAAGAATGTCCTTCCTCAAATTAGAACATTGATGATATAAGGCAGCGCTTCCTGTACATTCTTTAGACTTTAGACTGTAGACTTTAGAGATACAGCACAGAAACAGGCCCTTCAGCCCACCGAGTCCGCGCCAACCAACAATCATCCTGTACAATCCTACACGCTAGAGGCAATTTAACAATATTACGTAGGCCAATTAGCCTATAGCCCTCTAAGTCTTTGGAGTGTGGGAGGAAACATAAGCAGCAGGGGAGAACCCACGCGGTCACGGGGAGAACATATAAATTCAGTACAGACAGCACCCGTAGTCAGGATCGAACTCAGGTCTCTGGCGCTGAAAAGCAGCAACTCTACCGTTGCACTCACTGACTACAGGACTGATTGCCTAACAAATTCAGCATAGTAGAGTTTGCTTACTTGAAGTTTGTGTTATGTAGCACTTACTTTCATACATTTCCTTGCATAAATGTTGCTTTCCATTTTTTTTTAAGTACTCTAGTACATGCAAGTTAGACTGGGATCCTGGGCAGACTTGCCCGAGTAGAATTGTAAAAAAAACAAAAAAGTTGGATTCCTTGGCTGAGGTGTTATTCTCTTGATCAGCGAAGAGGTCTCAATGAAGCATAGCCTAACCAGTGCTACAGAAAGAGGGGTACTTGGGGGTGAAGAAAACAGCCCAGCCCCACCTCTCTGCTCCTTCCTGTCCATCAGTAAAAGAAAGTTAAAGAGGTAAAAGGGACAAAATTTAGGCGGAAAACTTTCAGTAGTTGACACTGAATGAGTATTGCTTCCAGTAATTTCCAGTGTTGGATGCTGCACAAGTACTGCAGCCAAATGTGACTACTGCTCTAGAGCTTTAGAAGATGAGAGGGGATCCTCTTATAGAAACTTACACAGAAAATTCTGTGAACTTCCGCCAAGGTCTGTGGGGTTGGGCCAGTTCATTGGCTAGATGCTAAAGGAAGTTAGACGCTTTGTGTTCCCAGAAGCTGTATGGCACGGTGGAGGGGATCAGCGGCATGTTGCTGCCTTACAGTGCTTGCAGCGCCAGAGACCCGAATTCAAACCTGCCTACGGGTGCTGTCTGTATGGAGTTTGTACATTCTCCCCGTGACCTGCGTGGGTTTTCTTCGGATGCTCCAGTTTCTTCCCTCACTCCAAAGACGTGCAGGTATAGGTTAATTGGCTTCCGTAAAATTATAAATTGTCCCTTAGAAACATATACAATTATAAAAGGACTGGACAAGCTAGATGCAGGAAAAATGTTCCCAATGTTGGGCAAGTCCAGAACCAGGGGCCACAGTCTTAGAATAAAGGGGAGGTCATTTAAGACTGAGGTGAGAAAAAACTTTTTCACCCTGAGAGTTGTGAATTTGTGGAATTCCCTGCCACAGAGGGCAGTGGAGGCTAAATCACTGTTTGGATTTAAGAGAGAGTTATATAGAGCTCTAGGGGCTAGTGGAATCAAGAGATATCGGGAGAAAGCAGGCACGGGTTATTGATTGGGGACTATCAGCCATGATCGCAATGAATGGCGGTGCTGGCTCGAAGGGCCGAATGGCCTCCTCCTGCACCTATTTTCTATGTTTCTATGTTTCTAGTAGATAGGATAGTGCTAGTTTACAGGATGATGGCTGGCCGGCACGGACTCAGTGGGCCAAAGGCCCTATGTTTAAGGTCTAAAAGGCAGCAACTCCAGGAAGGGAATATGATAGGTGGTTAGTCCAAGAATCTAATAGCAGTGGGGAAGAAGCTGTTCTTAACTCTGGCCGTTATTTCAAGGGGGGGCTTTATGTAAAATGTTGCCAAGTTTGGGCATCATCTTGCCCCCTGAGCATAATCACCTCCCTTTCCCTGTTACGCCAGAGAACTCGGGGTAGCGCAGTGGTAGAGTTGAGGCTTTACAGTACTTACAGCACCAGAGACCCGGGTTCAATCCCAACTATGGGTGCTGTCTGAACAGAATTTGTATGTTCTCCCCGGGACCGTGTTGGTCATCCCCAAGATCATCGTTTACCTCCCACTTACCAAAGAGGTACAGGTTCGTAGGTTAATTGGCTTGGTATGAAAAATGTAAAATTGTCCCTGGTGCGTGTAGGATAGCGTTAGTGTGCGGTGATCACTGTTTTGCTGCGGACTCAGTGGGGTGAAAGGCCTGTTTCCTCACTGCATCTCTGAACTAAACTAAACTAAACTCTGGAAAGTTGGCAAACAACTTGCTGAGAAATTATCTACTGCACGATCCAACACTTATTTCACCATCCTAGATTCCCGCAATAACCCATTCGACGGGATAATCTCCTAGGATCTAGGATTGCTCCAAGAAAAGCAATCACAGCTTGCAGATATTAGTAGTAAGCACAAGGTAGTGATTGTGGGAGATTTCAATTTTCCACACATAGACTGGGAAACACATTCTGTAAATGGGCTGGATGGGTTGGAGTTTGTAAAATGTGTGCAGGATAGTTTTTTGCAGCAATACATAGAAGTACCTACTAGAGAAGGGGCGGTGCTGGACCTCCTGTTAGGAAATGAGATGGGTCAGGTGGCAGAGGTATGCGTTGGGGAACAGTTCGGGACCAGTGATCACAATACCATTAGTTTCAATATAATTATGGAGAGGGTCAGAACTGGACCTAGGGTTGAGATTTTTGATTGGAGAAAGGCTAACTTTGAGGAGATGCGAAAGGATTTAAAAGGAGTAAATTGGGACAGTTTGTTTTATGGGAAAGATGTGGAAGAGAAATGGAGTACATTTAAAGGTGAAATTTTAAGAGTACAGAATCTTTATGTCCCTGTTCGGTTGAAAGGAAATAGTAAAAATTGGAAAGAGCCATGGTTTTCAAGGGAAATTGGATACGGTTTCGAAAAAGAGAGAGATCTACAATAATTATAGGCAGCATGGAGTAAATGAGGTGCCTGAGGAGTATAAAGAATGTAAAAAGAATCTTAAGAAAGAAATTAGAAAAGCTAAAAGAAGATATGAGGTTGCTTAGGCAAGTAAGGTGAAAGTAAATCCAAAGGGTTTCTACAGCTATATTATTAGCAAAAGGATAACGAGGGATAAAATTGGTCCATTAGAGAGTCAGAGTGGACAGCTATCTGCAGAGCCAAAAGAGATGGGGGAGATATTGAACAATTTATTTTCTTCGGTATTCACCAAGGAGAAGGATATTGAATTATGTGAGGTAAGGGAAACAAGTAGAGTAGCTATGGAAACTATGAGAAATATTGTGAGAAATATAAAAGTGGATAAGTCTCCAGGTCCGGACAGGATATACCCTAGGACATTGAGGGAAGTTAGTGTAGAAATAGCAGGGGCTATGACAGAAATATTTCAAATGTCATTAGAAACGGGAATAGTACCGGAGGATTGGCGTACTGCGCATGTTGTTCCATTGTTTAAAAAGGGGTCTAAGAGTAAACCTAGCAATTATAGACTTATTACTTTGACGTCAGTGGTGGGCAAATAAATGGAAAGGACACTTAGAGATAATATATATAAGCATCTGGATAAACAGGGTCTGATTAGGAACAGTCAACATGGATTTGTGCCTGGAAGGTCATGTTTGACTAATCTTCGTGAATTTTTTGAAGATGTTACTCGGGAAATTGATGAGGGTAAAGCAGTGGATGTTGTATATATGGACTTCAGTAAGGCCTTTGACAAGGTTTCTCATGGAAGGTTGGTTAAGAAGGATCAATGGTTGGGTATTAATGGTGGAGTAGCAAGATGGATTCAACAGTGACTGAATGGGAGATGCCAGAGAGTAATGGTGGATGGTTGTTTGTCAGGTTGGAGGCCGGTGACTAGTGGGGTGCCACAGTGATCTGTGTTGGGTCCACTGTTGTTTGTCATGCACATCAATGATCTGGATGATGGTGTGGTAAATTGGATTAGTAAGTATGCAGATGATACTAAGATAGGTGGGGTTGTGGATAATGAAGTAGATTTTCAAAGTCTACAGAGAGATTTATGCCAGTTGGAATAGTGGGCTGAAAGATGGCAGATGGAGTTTAATGCTGATAAGTGTGAGGTGTTACATCTTGGCAGGACAAATCAAAATAGGACGTACATGGTAAATGGTAGGAAATTGAAGAATGCAGGTGAACAGAGGGATCTGGGAATAACTGTGCACAGTTCCCTGAAAGTAGAATCTCATGTAGATAGGGTGGTAAAGAAAGCTTTTGATGTGCTGGCCTTTATAAATCAGAGCATTGAGTATACATAGAAACATAGAAACATAGAAATTAGGTGCAGGAGTAGGCCATTCGGCCCTTCGAGCCTGCACCGCCATTCAATATGATCATGGCTGATCATCCAACTCAGTATCCTGTACCTGCCTTCTCTCCATACCCCCTGATCCCCTTAGCCACAAAGGCCACATCTAACTCCCTCTTAAATATAGCCAATGAACTGGCCTCAACTACCCTCTGTGGCAGAGAGTTCCAGAGATTCACCACTGTCTGTGTGAAAAAAAAGTTCTCCTCATCTCGGTTTTAAAGGATTTCCCCCTTATCCTTAAGCTGTGACCCCTTGTCCTGGACTTCCCCAACATCGGGAACAATCTTCCTGCATCTAGCCTGTCCAACCCCTTAAGAATTTTGTAAGTTTTTCTATAAGATCCCCTCTCAATCTCCTAAATTCTAGAGAGTATAAACCAAGTCTATCCAGTCTTTCTTCATAAGACAGTCCTGACATCCCAGGAATCAGTCTGGTGAACCTTCTCTGCACTCCCTCTATGGCAATAATGTCCTTCCTCAGATTTGGAGACCAAAACTGCACACAATACTCCAGGTGTGGTCTCACCAAGACCCTGTACAGCTGCAGTAGAACCTCCCTGCTCCTATACTCAAATCCTCTTGCTATGAAAGCCAACATACCATTCGCTTTCTTTACTGCCTGCTGCACCTGCATGCCTATAGAAGTTGGGATGTAATGTTAAAATTGTACAAGGCATTGGTGAGGCCAATTCTGGAGTATGGTGTACAATTTTGGTTGCCTAATTATAGGAAGGATGTCAACAAAATAGAGAGAGTACAGAGGAGATTTACTAGAATGTTGCCTGGGTTTCAGCAACTAAGTTACAGAGAAAGGTTGAACAAGTTAGGGCTTTATTCTTTGGAGCGCAGAAGGTTTAGGGGGGACTTGATAGAGGTCTTTAAAATGATGAGAGGGATATACAGAGTTGACGTGGATAAGCTTTTCCCACTGAGAGTAGGGAAGATTCAAACAAGGGGACATGACTTGAGAATTAAGGGACTGAAGTTTAGGGGTAACATGAGGGGGAACTTCTTTACTCAGGGAGTGGTGGTTGTGTGGAATGAGCTTCCAGTGAAGGTGGTGGAGGCAGGTTCGTTTTTATCATTTAAAAATAAAGTGGATAGTTATATGGACGGGAAAGGAATGGAGGGTTATGGTCTGAGCGCA
The DNA here is from genome assembly GCF_028641065.1 of Leucoraja erinaceus. Lineage (NCBI taxonomy): Eukaryota > Metazoa > Chordata > Chondrichthyes > Rajiformes > Rajidae > Leucoraja > Leucoraja erinaceus. The sequence goes on along the minus strand of NC_073384.1, from coordinate 10,411,882 downwards.
GGTATATGGGACTAGGGGAGAATACGTGTTCGGCACGGACTAGAAGGGTCGAGATGGCCTGTTTCCGTGCTGTAATTGGTTATATGGTTATATGAGTAAGTAGTGCAAATGAGTGCAAAAGAAAAAAATAAAGGTAACATTTGGGTGTTTAATTAAATAATCCATTTGTCCATTTCAATTAATGCATTTCTGGTCACAATCAAAGTTGGATTAAGAATCACCAAAGGGAAGAAAATATTTTTAAGCATTAAATATTGAGGGCAACAGCTGAAATTTTGTTTTGAGTTGAAGAAAACTACATTATTTCTAAGCATTATTATTTGATGAATAATCTGTCAAATTTTGTTTATGTTAATTTTTTCCGAGAATGTTGCTAAAAAACGGACGATTTTCAGCTGCTATGGGTGCTTGAAATATTATCGGTTAAGTCTCCAAGGGGATTGATCTGAACATTGCCAGTAATATTAGGAGAGAAACCAGGAACTCCAAAACTATTAAGATCAAATTTCTTTAAATAAACATGCAAAATACACAGCAGGTCGGACAACATCCCTGGAGTGAGAAACAGAGATAATGACTTTTCAGTTCAATGGCCTTTCAATAGACAATAGACAATAGACAATAGACAATAGACAATAGACAATAGGTGCAGGAGTAAGCCATTCGGTCATTCAAGCCAGCACCGCCATTCAATGTGATCTTGGCTGATCATCCCCAATCAGTACCCTGTTCCTGCCTTCTCCCCATATCCCCATAAATCTCTATGTTTAAGAGCCCTATCTAGCTCTCTCTTGAAAGTATCCAGAGAACTGGCCTCCACCGCCCTCTGAGGCAGAGAATTCCACACTCACAACTCTCTGAGAGAAAAAGTGTTTCCTCGTCCCCGTTCTAAATGGATTACCCCTTATTCTTAAACTGTGGCCCCTGGTTCTGGGCTCCCCCAACATCGGGAACATGTTTCCTGCCTCTAGCGTGTCCAAACCCTTAACAATCTTATGTGTTTCAACAAGATTCCCTCTCATCCTTCTAAACTCCAGAGTGTACAAGCCCAGCCGCTCCATTCTCTCAGCATATGACAGTCCCGCCATCCCGGGAAATAACCTTGTAAACCTACGCTGCACTCCCTCAATGGCAAGAATGTCCTTCCTCAAATTAGGTGACCAAAACTGCTCCAGGTGTGGTCTCACGAGGGCCCTGTACAACTGCAGAAGGACCTCTTTGCTCCTGTACTCGACTCCTCTTGTTATAAAGGCCAACATGCCATTCACTTTCTTCTCTGCCTGCTATACCCGCATGCTTACTTTCATAGACTGATGAACAAGGACCCCCAGATCCCATTGTACTTCCCCTTTTCCCAACTTGACGCCATTTAGATAGTAATCTGCATTCCTATCTTTTTATACCAACGTGGATAACCTCACATTTATCCACATTAAACTTCATCTGCCATGCATCTGCTCACTCACCCATCCTGTCCAAGTGACCCTGCATACTCATAGCATCCCCCTCACAGTTCACACTGCCACCCAGCTTGGTGTCATCTGCAAATTTGCTAATGTTACTTTGAATCCCTTCATCCAAATCATTGATGTATATTGTAAATAGCTGGGGTCCCAGCACCGAGCCTTGCGGTACCCCACTAGTCACTGCCTGCTAGTCTGAAACAAACCCGTTAATCCATACTCTTTGTTTCCTGTCTGCCAACCAATTTTCTATCCATGTCAGAACTATCCTCAGAATAATAGTTCCTCAGAACTATGCTCCAAATGCAATGCAAAATGATGACCTGATCCCACCAGGTGGCACCAACAGTCTGTCTGCCCTTCCCTTCTTTGTGTTTTAATTGCACGTGTTAGATGTATGTTTCGCATGCTCTTTAGCTTGTTCTATGTGGGGGGAGAGGTTGGGGGAAACATTTTCTAATCTCTTACCTGAACGGAGATGCGATTTATCTCCGTATTGTATCTTCGTCCACACTTCGGCCAAACATCGAGGAGTTGGTGGCCTTTGCTGGAGACCCACCTGAGAGCTCCGGCGTCGGGTGAAACATTCCTCAGCAGGTCACGGGGAGAACGAATGGACAGCGTCCGTAGTCAGGATCTAAGCTGGGTCTCTGGAGCTGTAAGGCAGTAACTCTACTGCTACACCACTGTGCTGCCCATTGAAATACTATTTTAAAAACACCCCATTGGGCCTGACCAGTGGAAAATCTGCCTGGGATAGATGTACACTATGGACGGCTTGATTGTAATCATGCCTATTCTTTTCTTTAACTGGATAGCACGCAAATAACTAAACAAAATTAAACTAAGGACAGCACAGTGGCGGAGGTAGAGTTGCCAGCTAATCAAGAATTTGTCTATCTCTGCCTTAAAAATATCCACTGACTTGGCCTCCACAGCCCTCTGTGGCAATGAGTTCCACAGAACAAACTAGCCTCTGACTAAAGAAGTTCCTCCTCACTTCCCTTCTAAAAGAGCTTTGTTGGCTCTAGGAACGTGGCCACTCTTTGAGTGCTGCCTGGCTGGGGTCCGCTGTCTGATTTTACCAGGTGCTTGCAAAACAAAGTATTTCACTGTACCTCGGTGCATGTGACAATAAAGTATCATTGATTCATTGAATATCTACCAGTTAGCAGTTGCAGATAGATAGATTCAACCTCACCTCTTGGGGCGGGAGATTGCAGCCTTCACGTGGTCCGCCCTGTTTTGACGAATGCAATCAACCCGGCGTGCACAATCGAATAAGATCAAATAGAACAAGTTGTCCTACAACTTTAAGCTGTGCACGCCATATGCAAGAAGAAGAAGAACCACCACAACTCTACCTCCCACACCTCACTTCACCACATTGACAAGGGCACCAAGGTCTAACCGTTCTGGAGGTCAGGTTGGGAGTAATCCCTGCAAAACTAAGGAATTGGCCACTCAAAGTACACAAAGGGTTAACTTCTCACACAGCGAAGACAGGATTACAAGTTGATTATGAACTTAGTATGTGGCTGGAAATAAATAGTTTACCAGCAGATGGAGAGAAACACCGCTGAATTTTTATTAAAGTCACTTTGAGGCAAATTGACAGAGTACGTTGAAAATTTAAACCATGAGGGAGTAAAATAGATGTTATCCACTAGATGATAGGCACAATTTGCTTGTACTTATTTGTTTGTCAATATCCATATGTGGCTCCCATTAGCCTAGAATACTCTCAACAAGTCAGTAGTGGTGTTTCTAGATAAATAATCAATGTTTATTTCTCCAGTTTCTGGAGTTCTTTTGACACTTCCACAGGTTCTATAGAATTCCAAATACTTGGAATTTAGAAGTATACATTCCAAATCCCAAATATTAGTGTGAAGCAATTATCAGGCCATGATCCATGCTATCACCAACTAGAGAGCGGTCCTGACCTGACATCTACTTCATTGGAGACCCTCGGACTGTCATTAAGCGGACTTTATCTTGCACTAAACTTTATTGCCTTTATCCTGTATCTGTACACTGTTGATGGCTTGATTTTCATCTTGTATAGACTTTCCTCTAGATAGCACGCAACAAAAAAGCTTTTCATTGTACCTCGGTAGAAGTCACAATAAACTAAACTGAACTCAGCTAAGCCATTACAACCCACAGCCAATAATTCTGTGTGTGAAGCCCTGGGAAACAATCTCAAAGGGGCTGCACAGTGGCACAGCGGTAGAGTTGCTGACTTACACGCCTGTGTCACTTGGGCCTCATTTGTGCGTCACGCAGGTGGCGAGCAAAGATTTTGTGCGTCCCAAAATCCTGGGGCGCTGCGTGCGACCGCTCGTCACTGCCTATGTCACCACGCACCATGCGCGCATAATGCATGCCATGCACGCATCACGACACGTAAATGATGTTGCATCAATGACGCCCAGGTGGGACAGGCCCTTTACAGCACCAAAGACCCAGGTTCGAGCCTGGCTATGGGCACTGGCTGTATAGAGTTTGCACGTTAATTGGCTTCTGTAAATTGCCCCTTGAGTGTACGATAGAACTAGTGAGCAGGTGATCGCTGGTCGGCGTGGACTCGGCGGTAGCTCTCCACTCTGTGCTGAGCCATCTGGAGCAGGGGAGAGCTACGGCCGGGATGCTCTTTGTGGATTTTAGTTCAGCCTTTAATACAATCATTCCGGACATTCTCATTGGTAAACTGGTCAATCTCGGGCCCTCCCCACTGTTCAGCCCCCACCTATCATCACTCCAGGTTGAGTCAGTTTCACACACAGGCGCCTGTGCTAACCCACTCTTCATAACGATCTAACACTAGGACCGTTCCTCACCAAACGCCCCAGACTGTAAGGAGACGAGGCTGAGGCCGAAGCGCTTATTTCCACGCGGCATCGCTAAACTAAACTAAACTCATCTGAAAAAAAACAACTACCGGAGGAGCTCGGTGAGTGTATCTGTGAGAAATGCTCAGCCAATGTTTGGAGGATTGTGGTAAGTCCACTTTTCATCGCCACATCACAGGAAAGATGGGGAAATTGTGCTGAGTGCTGCCCGGATTAAAGGGTTTCGGCTACAGGGAGGGGTTGAATAGACTTGGATTGTTTTCTCTGGAACATTGGAGGTTGAGGGGAGACTTAATAATAGAAATATATTATTAATTCAAGAAGCCAATTCCTGGGATGGCGGGACTGTCCTATATGGTGAAAGAATGTAGCAACTGGGCTTGTATACACTGGAATTTAGAAGGATGAGAAGGGATCTTATTGAAACATATCAGATTATTAAGGGATTGGACATGCTAGAGGCAGGAAACATGTTCCCGATGTTGGGATAGTCCAGAACCAGGGGCCACAGTTTAAGAATAAGGGGTAGGCGTTTAGAACGGAGACGAGGAAAAACATTGTTAACCAGAGAGTTGTGAATCTGTGGAATTTTCTGCCTCAGAAGGCAGTGAAGGCCAATTCCCTGGATGCTTTCAAGAGAGAGTTAGATAGAGCCCTTAAAGATAGCGGTCAAGGGATATGAGGAGAAGGCAGGAACAGGGTACTATTGGGGATGTTCAGCCATGATCACAATGAATGGCGGTGCTGGAATGGCGGTGCTGGTCTACTCCTACACCTAGTGTCTATTGTCTATATAGAATTATGAGAGGCTTAGATAGTATAGACAGTCAGAACGTTTTTCCCAGGGTGGAAATGTCTATTTTGAGAGGGCATAGCTATGATGTGAGAGGGGGAACGTTTAACGGAGATCTGTGGAGCAAGTTTTTTATACAGAGACTAGTGCGGGTCAGGGAACATTTCTGGAGGAATTGTATAAGCAAAGTCTTGGGTTGTGACCCTTCTTCAGATTTGCAGCCAAGTCCGTAAAAGGTTCCTGACACAAAATGAGGTCTATCCATGGCCTCGGCGGGTCATGAGATGTTCTAAATACAATTTGTGCTTGTTGCCTCCTTAGAGGATTTGTACCACTCTTCAAATCCCAAAGACTAATTTGAACTTCTCATGGGTAAGAGCGGCACGGTGGCATTGAGGTAGAGCTACTGCCTTGCAGGGCCAGAGACCTGGCTTCGATTCTGACTACGGGTGCTGTCTGTACAGAATTTGTATGTTTTACCCGTGACTGCGTGGGTTTTCTCCGGGTGCTCCGGTTTCCTCTCACACTCCAAGGTTTTGCAGGATTGTAGGTTCATTGGTTTCAGTAAAAATGGTAAATTGTCCCTAGTGTGTTGGATGGTGTTGGTGTATGGGGATCGCTGGACAGTGTGGACTCGGTGGGCCAAAGGGCCTGTTTCCACGCTGTATCTCTAAACTAAACTAAACCAGTTGATCATTTACTTTGAATAGACACTGCTGTTTGCAAATGCTTGCTTTCAATGAGAATGCAAGTTTTAATTCAGTTTATTGTCACGTGTGCCGAGGTACAGTGAAAAGCTTTTGTTGCATGCTATCCAGTCAGCGGAAAGACAATACATTGAGCCATTTACAGTGTATCGATACACGATAAGGGAATAATGTTTAGTGCAAGGTAAAGCCAGCTAGCTCGGATCAAGGATATTCCTAGGGACACCAATGAGATAGATAGTAGTTCAGCATTGCTCTCTGGTTGTGGTCGGATGGTTCAGTTACCTGATAGCTGGGTAGAAACTGTCCCTGAATCTGGAGGTTTAAGGAGGAACTGCAGATGCTGGAAAATCGAAGGTAGACAAAAATGCTGGAGAAACTCAGCAGGTGAGGCAGCATCTATGGAGCGAAGGAAATAGGCAACGTTTCGGGTCGAAACCCTTCCTCAGACTGGATCTGGAGGTGTGCGTTTTCATACTTCTATATCCTTTTCCTGATGGGAGAGGGGAGAAGAGGGAGTGTCCAGGTTGCGACTCATCCTTGATTATGCCGCTGGCCTTGCCGAGGCACAGTGAGGTATAAATGGAGTCAATGGAAGTGAGGTTGGCTTGTGTGATGATGGTCTGGGCTGTGACCACAATTTGCTGCAATTTCTTGTGGTCTCGGATGGAGCTGTTCCCAACCTATACTGCTTGACATCCTGATAAAATGCTTTCTATGGTGCATCTGTAGAAGTTAGTGAAAGTTGTAGGAGATATGCCAAACTTCCTAAGCCTTCGAAGGAAGTACATGCAAGTTAATGCATGTCAGCTTATGAAACATTTCTATAGGTTTTCTTTAGACTTTCAGATTCAAAAGATGGTTAACAGGATTTGATGCCAGATCTCTGGGTGGTTTCTTCATTACATTGCATGTCTGGAGCCAAGAACACATTTCTATTGTTTACGATGGGTACTGTCACATGGCAGCTCTAACGACACAAGCTCTACCAAGATTCAAGATTCAAGAGAGTTTATTGTCATGTGTCCCTGATAGGACAATGAAATTCTTGCTTTGATTCAGCACAACAGAACATAGTAGGCATTGACTACAAAACAGATCAGTGTGTCCATATGCCATTACATAAATATATACACACATGGATAAATAAACTGATAAAATGCAAATAACAGATAATGGGCAGTTAATGTTCAGAGTTTTGTCCGAGCCAAGTTGGCTGTGGGGAAGTGGCTATTCCTGAACCTGGTCGTTGCAGTCTTCAGGCTCCTGTACCTTCTACCTGAAGGCAGCGGGGAGATGAGTGTGTGGCCAGGATGGTGTGGGTCCTTGATGATGCTGCCAGCCTTTTTGAGGCAGCGACTGCGATAGATCCCCTCGTTGGAAGGGAGGTCAGAGCCGATGATGGACTGGGCAGTGTTTACTACTTTTTGTAGTCTTTTCCTCTCCAGGGCGCTCAAGTTGCCGAACCAAGCCACGATGCAACCGGTCAGCATGCTCTCTACTGTGCACCTGTAGAAGTTAGAGAGAGTCCTCCTTGACAAACCGACTCTCCGTAATCTCCTCAGGAAGTAGAGGCGCTGATGGCTTTCTTAATAATTGCATCAGTGGTAAATGATGTTGTTCTTAATAATTATTATCAGTGTTCTCGGACCAGGAAAGATCTTCAGAGATGTGCACGCCCAGGAATTTGAAGCTCTTGACCCTTTCAACCAGCGACCCGTTGAAATAAACGGGACTGTGGGTCCCCAAACTACTCCTTCCAAAGACCACAATCAGTTCCTTGGTTTTGCTGGTGTTGAGGGCCAGGTTATTGTGCTGGCACCATATGGACAGTTGCTCAATCTCGCTTCTATGTTTCTTCTTGTTCTTGTCTCTTCTTGTTTCTAACAAAACAATTCTCCACATTTTGATGCACAATTTTCCTCTAATTACACAAACAAACCAAGATTATATAAGGTCGGCACAGTGGCGCAGCAGTTGAGAGAGAGACCCAGGTTCAATCCTGACTACGGGTACAATCTGTATGGAGTTTGTACGTTCTCCCCCATGCCCTGCGTGGGTTTTCTCCGGGATCTCCAGTTTCATCCCACACTCCAAAGATGTAGAGGTTTGTAGGTTAATTGGCTTGGTATAATTTTACAAAATTTCCCTAGTGTGTGTAGGATAGCGTTAGTGTGCAGGGATCGCTGGTCGACATGGACTTGGTGTGCCTGTTTCAACGTTGTATCTCCAAACGGAACTGAACTAAAATTATTGAGCGTTAATCGTTAAAATTTGGCAAGTTACTGTGGGAAAGACAAAAGGCCTCCAAAATAATTTTGGCAATAAACAAAATTGTCAGTGAAAATTGTGAAACTTTCAAGTCATTGAAATACAAGCTTTGGTTCAGACTCAAGACCACTTGGTAGATCTGTGCGAGTCTCTTTCTCAATTCCCTTTGATTAATGAACAGTAAACAGTTCGATGTAGTTCTCCAACATCAGTCAGAGCCTTCCCTTCCAGCCGTGATCTTGAGCCAAATAACGAATGGGTTGATTGCATAAGTAACTTTATGATCTCATCAATTTACAACAACATTGAATAGACTTTAACAACTGATGTGAAGTTTGAGGCATCAAACTTTGAAAGAGATGTGCGACAACATGACAGGTTTAAATGGTACAGATGAAAGGAAGCTGGATGATGTTTCAAGGACTGCTGTGAACAGATTTAAAATGTTTGGCTGAAAATCAAAGAGAGAAGTGGCCTTTATTCGGAGGAGATTGTTTTGATCTGGTATTCAGTGTCTGTAAAGAGTGGTGGAGGCAGAATCAACCAATGCCTTTAAAAGGGAATTGTACAGTGACTTGAGAGATAGACCATGGAGAAATGATGGAGTTATAGGACTGTGAAGATTGCAGTGTTAGGAGTCGTCTGAAGTAGGGTCTTGACCCGAAACGTCGCCCATTCCCTCTCTCCAGAGATGCTGCCTTTCGCGCTGAGTTACTCCAGCTTTTTGTGTCTATCTTTTGTTCGGAGTCAGCTTACTCTCTTAGAGTAATACTGCATGGAAACTAGTCCTTAAGCCAAACTCACCCATGCCAACCACGATGCTCCATCTAAGCTGGTCCCATTTTTCCAATATCTGGCCCTTAGCCCTCTGAACCTTTCCTATCCATATACCTGCGCAAGTGTCTTTTAAATCTTGTCATTGACCTGCCTTATTACCTCCTCTTGTAACTCATTCCACATCCCCACCACCTTCAGTGTGAAAATGTTGCCCCCCTGGTTCCTATTAAATCTTTCCCCTCTCACCCTATACCAATGTCCTCTGGTTCTTGGTTTCCCTACCCTGGCTAAAAGACTTATGTTTTGTCATAATGATTCTATTCTTCTACAGTTTTGAATAAGGTATCAATTACTAGCTAATGTGTATGAAGGAGAATTCTCTGCTTTATAGCAGGGCTATAATTGGTCTGACTTGAACCTCTGTTCCATCTTCTCTTGTTCTAAACTTGTCCACAAAGTTTCTCTCAGTATCTACCCTGTCAAGCACCTTCAGATACTCATATCTTTCAATTTAGGTCCAACCTGCCCAATCTCTGCTCAAAAACCAATCCCTTCATCCAAGCAAATAATCTATTGAACTTTCACTGAGCTGCCTCCCAGTTCAAATATACGCTTTGAGCAAATGCATGCAGTACCTCAGATATTATCTCACCCATGCTTTGTACTCTACTGTCATGCACAACCCCTTTTGCAATAAAGGACAACATACCATTTTCCCTCCGAATTGCTTATGGAATCAAGGGATATAGAGAAAAAGCAGGAATAGGGTACTGATTTTGGATGATCAGCCATGATCATATTGAATGGCGGTGCTGGCCCGAAGGGCCGAATGGCCTACTCCTGCACCTATTTTCTATTTTTCTACTTGCTGTTCTTGTTTTGTAATTTTCTTTGTTTCATCTATGAGGACACCGTATCTCTCTGTACTGAAACAAATTTTTCTTGAATCACCGTCATACAGCGTGGAAACAGGCCCTTCAGCCCGACTTGCCCATGGCGACCAATGTGCCCCATCTACATTAGTCCCACCTGCCTGCATTTGGCCAAATGTCCCTCTAAGCCTATCCTATCCATTATACCTGTCTAAATGTTTCTTATACATTGCAATAGTACCTGCCTCAACTCACTCCTCTAGCAGCTTGTTCCATACACCCACCACTAATCCTCCATTTGATATCAAAGTGGATAACCTCACACTTTTCCAGATTATACTCCATCCAGCAATTTTTTTTGCCCACTTTGCTAACCTACCTCAACCACTTTGAAGATTCTTTGTGGTTTCCTCCCAACTTGTTTTTCTGGTAAAGTCAGCAAATTTGACTATCACATATTCAACCCCCACATCTGAGTGATTAATATTATATTGTAAATGGTTGAAGCTCCACAATCCATCCTGGTGACATCCCACTAAAGCTTGCAACTTGGAAGTGATCCATACATCCCCAGCTCTGTTTTCTATTAGGTTAGGTTAGTCTAGAGATACAGCGCAGAAACAGGCCCTCAGCCTGCAGTCCACGCCAAATAGTGATCCCCGCACACTAGCTCTATCCTACATACTCGGGACAATTTACCAAAGGCAATTAACCTACAAACCTGTATGTCTTTGGAATGTGGGAGGAAACCGGAGCACCGGGAAAAACCACACACAGGGAGAATGTACAAACTCCATGCAGAGAGCACCCGTAGTCAGGATCGAACCCGTGTCTCTGGCACTGTAAGGCAGCAACTCTACCACTGCACCACCGTGCCGTCCCTTTAATTAGATAGTCAGTACTCCATCCATGCAAAAATATTATAACCCTCCATGCCGTGCGCTCCTATTCTGTCCAGTGGCATTTTATGGGAATACCAAACACAGGATGATTAACAAATTGATTTTGATGGCATCAACCTTGCAAACACTCCGAATCTTCCAGAGTGCAACAAGATCAATTCTGCAGAGATAGATGTGAGCCCCCCAACCAATGCTCTTGGCCAGATGGTCATGGAATCATAGTCTTACAGTGTGGAAACAGGCCCTTCGGCCCAACTTGCCCACACTGACCAACATGTCCCATCTACATTAGTCCCACTGCCTGCGTTTGGCCCTTATCCCTCTCACCTACGACCTACCTGTCTAAATGTTTCTTAAACATTACAATATCAGCCCCAACAACCTCCTGCGGCAGCTCAATCCATACACCCACCGCCCTTTGTGTGAATGAGTCACCCCTCAGCTTCCTATTAAATCTTTCCCCCCTCACCTTAAGCCTATGTCCTCTGGTTCTTGCTTGCTTCCCCTACTCTGGGCAAGAGACTCTGTGCGTCTGCCTGTACAAGATTTAATGCTTGTTCTTCGTAATTAATAGGCATTGGCAGCATGTATGGTATGTCATGCTACATAAAACAGGATCCCAGAAAGGGAGTATGCGATTCGAAATGAAAGATGTCAATAGTTTATCATTTCAGCTTTTCACCTCATATCTCAAACATATCTGGACAGTTTATGTCGTAATGTACAAACTTCCATCTGATAGTTTTCAAAAAACCGCTTACACTGCACCGACTTCAGCATTATTGCTCTCAGACATTGCGAGCAGCTTGCAAACGAACAAATGTTAATCCTATCATTGTGAAAGGAAGCTATTAACTTTAAACATGGAATCATAATCTGATTTTAACATATAAACATTAGGTTATGGCATGGTGGTGTAGCGGTAGAGCTACAGCCTTACAGAGCCAGAGACCCGGGTTCGATCCTGACTGCGGGTGCTGTCTGTACGGAGTTTTACGTTCTCCCCAGGACCTCCGTGGGATTTTATCGGAGATCTTCGGTTTCCTCCCATACTCCAAAGACGTACAGGTTTGTAGGTTAATTGGCTTAGTATAAATGTTTAAAAAAATTGGCCCCAGTGTGTGTAGGATAGTGTTAGTGTGCGGGGATCGCTGGTCAGTGCAAACTTGGTGGGCCGAAGGGCCTGTTTCCCGCTGTATCTCTGAACTGAAAAAATATGGAGTTTACCAGAGCTGAGAAACATGGGGCATTAGCCAATGTCTTTTTCACACACAGAGTTGTGTCTGTGGAATTCTCTGCCTCAGAGGGCGGAGGAGGCCAGTTCTCTGGATACTTTCAAGAGAGAGCTAGATAAGGCTCTTAAAGATAGCGGAGTCAGGGGATATGGGGAGAAGGCAGGAACGTGGTGCATGATCACATTGAATGGCCGTGCTGGCTCAAAGGGCCGATTGGCCTACTCCTGCACCTATTGTCTATTGTACCTTTGACATGTAATAGCATACAACAAAAGGCTTTTCACTCTGCCTTGGTCCACATGACAATACACTTTCACACTAGTTCTATGTATCCGCTCTTTACACACTGGGGGCAAATTTACAGAGGGTCAGTTCACCTACAGACCCGCACGTCTTTGGGATGTGGGAGGAATCCAGGGTACCTGGTGGAAACCCACACGGTCACAGGGAGAACGTGCAAACTCCACAGAGAAAGCACCCTGAGGTCTCTAGCTTCATGAGGCAACAACTATACCAGCTGTGCCACTATGCTGCAGTGACAAATAATGACAAATGACAAATGACAAATAATAACCTGAAATTGCACTTGTGTTTACTGATCAGCTATAAACTTCACCACGAAGGTCATTTGTAAACTTAATATGCGTGGGATTCATATCATCAAAACTGGAATGTTTTACGCAGTTGTACCAAAAAAAAGGTGGCACGTAAATTCCTAATGTGTACATGCGTTCATAAGTTCATCCCTTCCAAGAGCAGAATTAGGCCATTCGGCCCATCGAGCCTATGCCATTCAATCGTGGCTGATCTATCTCTCCCTCTCAACCCCCATCTTCTGCCTTCTCCCCATAACCTCTGAAACCCGTTCTAATCAAGTGTGAGTTTGTGTTCCATACCCAACAAAACCAAAATTCCATTCAATCTAAAAACTGAGCAACAATCTACTCATGTGTTAGCAGTGCCTCATCTAGTGACGGCAGTGACTGAAAAGGTTTTGGATTAGTTAGCCTTTAGAAATCTGAGAATAACAACTAAGGCTGATATTCATATGTTCTGCTGGAACAATGCTAAAATGTAAGAGGCATTTTATGTTGAATGGAAGATAAACCAAGGTCCCTTCAGCTCTCTCATGTAGGTCTAAATCACAGTGTGGAGCTTTGATTTAAAAATGCAGGGGCGTTGTATCATTATTTTTCTCCCAATCAGCATCTTTAAAACATGATATGATTTCATTTGTGTATAGCTCAGAAACAGGACATTTGGGCCAAAATGTCAGTGTCGAACATAATGCCAGGTTAAACTAATCTCCTCTGCCCGCACATGATCAATATTCCATCATTCCCTGCATATTTGTGTTGGTGAGACTGCATTTAGAGTATGGTTTTCATTTCTGGGCACCGTGGTATAGGAAAGATGTTGTCAACTGGAAAGGTTGCAGAGAAGATTTCCGAGGATGTTGCCAGGACACGAGGGCCTGAGTGAAAGGGAAAAGTTGAGCAGGCTAGGACTCTATTCCTTGGAGCGCAGGAGGATGAGGGGTGACCTTATAGAGGTGTCCAAAATCTTGAGAGGAATAGATGGGAACGGATGCAAACAGTCTCTTGCCCAGAGTAGGGGGCTCGAGAACAAGAGGACATACCATATAACCATATAACAATTACAGCACGGAAACAGGCCATCTCGGCCCTACAAGTCCGTGCCGAACCACTTTTTTTCCCCTTTGTCCCACCTGCCTGCACTCATACCATAACCCTCCATTCCCTTCTCATCCATATGCCTATCCAATTTATTTTTAAATGATACCAATGAACCTGCCTCCACCACTTCCACTGGAAGCTCATTCCACACCGCTACCACTCTCTGAGTAAAGAAGTTCCCCCTCATATTATCCCTAAACTTCTGTCCCTTAATTCTGAAGTCATGTCCTCTTGTTTGAATCTTCCCTATTCTCAAAGCTTGTCCACATCAGAGTCTATCCCTCTCATCATTTTAAAGACCTCTATCAGGTCCCCCCTTAACCTTCTGCGCACCAGAGAATAAAGACCTAACCTATCATTCAACCTATCTCTGTAACTTAGTTGTTGAAACCCAGGCAACATTCTAGTAAATCTCCTCTGTACTCTCTCTATTTTGTTGGCATCCTTCCTATAATTGGGCGACCAAAATTGTACACCATACTCCAGATTTGGTCTCACCAATGCCTTGTACAATTTTAACATTACATCCCAGCTTCTGTACTCAAACAGTTGGTTTAAGTAAGGGGAGATAGATTTAATAGGAAGCTGAGGGGTAACTCTTTCACACAAAGGATGATGTGTGTATGGAAAGTCATACATGCCCATTAATGATGAGGAACAAACACTAAATCTTTGATGGATAGACGCACAGAGTCTCTTGCCCAGAGTAGGGGAATTAAGAACAAGGGGACATAGGTTTAAGGTGAGGGGGGAAAGATTTAATAGGAACCTGAGGGGTAACTTTATCACGCAAAGGGCGGAACGGGCTGCCAGAGGAGGTAGTTGAGGCAGGTACAATGCAACGTTTAAGAAACATTTAGACAAGTGCGTGGATAGGACAGGTTTAGAGGGATATGGGCCAAATGCAGGCAGGTGGGATAGAAACATAGAAACATAGAAATTAGGTGCAGGAGTAGGCCATTCGGCCATTCAATATGATCATGGCTGAGTATATATGGTGGTCGGTGTGGGCAAGTTAGGCTGTGGGGCCTGTTTCTATATGACTCTATATTCATGCATCTATCCAGAAGTCTCTTAAATGCCCCTATAGTATCAGCCTCAACCACCATCCAAGGTAGGACGTTCCAGCCTTTCATCATCCTCTGTACAAGAACTTGCTCTACCCATCTTTTAAATCTTTGTCCCTCTCACCTTAAAACAATGTCCTCTGGTCCTTGACATTTCCACCCTGGCCACCCTTTCATAATTTTATCACATTCTATCAGGGCTCCCTTCCACCTCTGACGTTCCAGAGAAAACAATCCAAATCTCTGGAACTCTCTGCCACAGAGGGTAGTTGAGGCCAGTTCATTGGCTATATTTAAGAGGGAGTTAGATGTGGCCCTTGTGGCCAAGGGGATCAGAGGGTATGGAGAGAAGGTAGGTACGGGATACTGAGTTGGATGATCAGCCATGATCATATTGAATGGCGGTGCAGGCTCGAAGGGCCGAATGGCCTACTCCTGCACCTAATTTCTATGTTTCTATGTTTCTAAAATGTGACCAACCTCTCCTCATAGGTAATGAATGGTAATGGTTAGCGGCCTCCAACAGGAAGAGACCGGGGACTCTGGTGCCAACGACTCACCGTCGCCGTCGCGGGGCTGGCCGAGTCCGGAGCGGGTGGAGCGGTGGAGGAGCGCTGCTGCTCCTGCTGCTGCGGCCTGACCGGAGAGTCGGAGGCTTCAACTGCAGGTCTGTGGACGGCGGCACCGGGAGCCCGCTGGTCCCTGGAGGGAGACCGCTTTTCAGGGCTCTCGCAACGGCGACTTCTCCCGCCCGAGTTGCGGGGTTGAAGAGCTCCTGGAGCGGGGCCTAACATCACCTCCCCGCGCGGCTTCGAATGGCCGCGGGACTCTGCGAGCGCACGCCGGGGGCTCTAACACCAAGACCCGGTGTGCGACCTCGCACCACCCGGCGTGGCTTTAATGGCCGCGGGACAATCGCCATCGCCAGCCGGGGGCTTTGACTCTGACTCTGACATCGGGGGGGGGGGGGGAGAGTGCAGTGGAGAGATAAGTTTATTTGGCCTTCCATCACAGCAATGTGATGGATGTTTATGTAAATTATGTTGTGTCTTGGGTCTATTTGTTTGTAATGTATGGCTGCAGAAACGGCATTTCGTTTGGACCTCAAAGGGGTCCAAATGACAATTAAATGTATCTTGTATCTTGTATCTTGTATCTTGTAATCATTATCATGATCACATTTCTGTTTATGGATGAAACAGCAGCAGCTGGATTTGCCAGATTACAACAGACCAGCTATAAAATATTTGCAATGTCCTTACATTGTGAAAGCTTGTTTTGAAGAAGATTTCCCCCCGATTTTGCAGTCTGGGGTACCGTACTTGCAATTGTGTACGGAGCAAAAGTCACAAGATTTTGAATAGTGTAAATACCATAAACTAATTTACTTAATTGTGCTGAACATTATTAATTTAAATCGCTGAATGTGCAAAAACTTGAAGTACTATAGTAGAGTCATAGTCATACAGCGTGGAAACAGGCCCTTCGGCCCAACTTGCCCACACCTGCCAACATGTCCCATCTATATACACTAGTCCCACCTGTCTGCGTTTAGTCCATATCCCTCCAAACCTGTCCTATCCGTGCAGCTGTTTATAAACGTTGCGATAGTCCCTCCCTCAACTACCTCGTCTGGCAGCTTGTCCCACACACCCACCACCCTTTGTGTGAAAAACCTATATCTCAGATTCCTATTAAATCTTTTCCCCTTCATCTTAAATCTATGTCCTCTGTTCCTCGATTCCCCTACTCTGAGCAAGAGACTGTGTGCATCTACCCGATCTATTCCTCCCATGATTTTGTACACTATCCAATTTATGCCCTATAATATCAGTTGCATAACTATGCAGTGGGGTTCTTTTATTCAAAATTATAAAAACAAATGCTCATAAGAAGGAGATCTGATGGACACTAATGCACAGCTTGGGATTTTTGAAATTACTAGATATCTTTGTTGCTAAATGATTCAGTTTTGATGCTTCTATCATAATAATCACTCTTCTGTCCCTTCAAATATATTGCTTTAATCCATATAATGGTTAAGACGAGGTCACAATGACATTGACGCGCTGAAATGATAGGAAAATAATGCCAGCGGTAATTCATTGAATGCTGGGGATGAACATTTAAGATTGACAATGTCTCAATTACCATCCATCAAATTGTTGCGTGCAAGTCGTGTTCAGAGATACATGAGGAGAAGCAGCTTATCATCAAGTTTAATTTAGTTTAGTTTAGAGTTACATACGTAAAAAGATCCTTCGGCCCACCGAGTCCGCGCCGACCACTGTTCCCCGCACATTAGCACTACCCTACACACACTAGGGACATTGTTATACCTCGCCAAATAATCTACAAACCTGTACCTCTTGGGAGTGTTGGAGGAAACCGAAGATCTAGGAGAAACCCCACGCAGATCACGGGGAGAACGTACAAACTCCGTACAGACAAGCAAGCGTAGTCAGGATCGAACCTGGGTCTCTGGTGTTATTAAACAGTAACTCTGACACTAAACCACTGTGTTTGTGGACCCTTCTTCAGACTGATTGTGATGGGGTGGGTGGGGGGGGGGGGGGGGGGGGGGGGGGGGAGACAGCTGGAAGAGTGGAAGGACAGGATTATGCCTGGTAAGTGACAGGTAGACACAGGTGAGGGGGGGGGGGGGGGGGGGGGGGGGGGGGGGGGGGGGGGGGGGGGGGGGGGGAGGTTAGGCGAAGTCCAGAGATGAGAACACAAAATGTGTGAGATAAGGGTCGAAGTAAGTGCGAATTGTGAAGCCAGAGGAAGGAATAGATGAGTTGAACTTGACATCGTGAACTTCGTGGGCCGACGGTCTAGTTCCTGTGCTGCACTGTTCTACATTTTGTGTGTTACTTTCATGAATGTTACTCTCTCTCCTGGTATCAAAGTGTTGGTATTCCAATTTATGTATATAGTAACATAGAAAATAGGTGCAGGAGTAGGCCATTCGGCCCTTCGAGCCTGCACCGCCATTCAATATGATCATGGCTGATCATTCAACTCAGTATCCTGTACCTGCCTTCTCTCCATACCCCCTGATCCCTTTAGCCACAAAGGCCACATCTAACTCCCTCTTAAATATAACCAATGAACTGGCCTCAACTACCCTCTGTGGCAGAGAATTCCAGAGATTCACCACTCTCTGTGTAAAAAATGTTTTCCTCATCTCGGTCCTAAAAGATTTCCCCCTTACCCTTAAACTGTGACCCCTTGTTCTGGACTTCCCCAACATCGGGAACAATCTTCCTGCATCTAGCCTGTCCAACCCCTTAAGAATTTTGTAAGTTTCCATAAGATCCCCCCTCAATCTTCTAAATTCTAGCGAATACAAACTGAGTATCCAGTCTTTCTTCATATGAAAGTCCTGACATCCCAGGAAACAGTCTGGTGAACCTTCTCTGCACTCCCTCTATGGCAAGAATGTACTTCCTCAGATTAGGAGACCAAAACTGTACGCAATACTCCAGGTGTGGTCTCACCAAGACCCTGTACACTGCAGTAGAACCTCCCTACTCTTATACTCAAATCCTTTTGCTATGAATGCTAACATACCATTCGCCTTATTCACTGCCTGTTGCACCTGCATGCCTACTTTTAATGACTGGTATACCATGAGACCCAGGTCTCGTTGAATCTCCCCCTTTCCTAATCGGCCACCATACAGATAATAGTCTACTTTCCTAGCACCCTCCACGCAGCTAACACTGCCCCCCAGCTTCGTGTCATCCGCAAATTTGGAGATGTTGCATTCAATTCCCTCATCCAAATCATTAATATATATCGTAAATAGCTGGGGTTCCAGGCACTGAGCCATGCAGTACCTCACTAGTCACTGCCTGCCATTATGTAAAGACCCGTTTACTCCTACTCTTTGCTTCCTGTCTGCCAGCCAGTTCTCTATCCACACCAATACTGAACCCCCAATACCGTGTGCTTTAAGTTTGTATACTAATCTCTTATGTGGGACCTTGTCGAAAGCCTTCTGGAAGTCCAGATATAACACATCCACTGGTTCTCCCTTATCCACTCTATTAGTTACATCCTCGAAAACTTCTATAAGATTCGTCAGACATGATTTACCTTTCATAAATCCATGCTGACTTTGTCCAATGATTTCACCACTTTCCAAATGTGCTGCTATCCCATCTTTAATAACTGACTCTAGCAGTTTCCCCACTACCGACGTTAGACTAACTGGTCTGTAATTCCCCGTTTTCTCTCTCCCTCCCTTCTTCAAAAGTGGGGTTACATTAGCTACCCTCCAATCTTCAGGAACTACTCCAGAATCTAAAAGGTTTTGAAAAATTATCACTAATGCATCCACTATTTCTGGGGCTACTTCCTTAAGTACTCTGGGATGCAGCCTATCTGGCCCTGGGGATTTATCAGCCTTTAATCCTTTCAATTTACCCAACACCACATCCTGGCTAACCTGGATTTCACTCAGTTCCTCCATCTCAT
Source organism: Leucoraja erinaceus (assembly GCF_028641065.1). NCBI lineage: Eukaryota > Metazoa > Chordata > Chondrichthyes > Rajiformes > Rajidae > Leucoraja > Leucoraja erinaceus. The sequence goes on along the minus strand of NC_073384.1, from coordinate 10,392,761 downwards.
TTGACCCTCGGTCCCCTGCTATTTCCAGCAGATTATTTATGTCTTCCTTAGTGAATTATATTTATAGTATATTTGTTCATAAATGTGTTCATTATTCATGCTGCAATTGGAGAGAAAATCAGAGATATACGACTGGCATTGTGCACTGGCATGTGGTCCAGAGAGAGAGAGAGAGTAATTAGGAAACCTGAACGGAAACCTCTGGAGACTTTGCGCCCCACCCAAGGTTTCCGTGCGGTTCCCGGATGTTCCCGGAGGTTTTTGTCAGTCTCCCTACCTGCTTCCACTACCTGCAACCTCCGGCAACCACCTGCAACCTCCGGGAACCGCACGGAAACCTTGGGTGGGGCGCAAAGTCTCCAGAGGTTTCCGTTCAGGTTTCCTAAGTGGGACAGGGGCATTAGATAGAGCTCTTAGGGATAGTGGAGTGAGAGAGCTAGATAGAGCTCTTAGGGATGGCGGAGTTAAGGGATATGGAGGGAAGTCAGGAACGGGGTACTGATTGTGGATGATCAGCCATGATCACATTGAATGGCGGTGCTGGCTCGAAGGGCCAAATGGCCTACTCCTGCACCGATTGTCTATTGTCTATAGACAAACAGCCACAAAATGGACTTACGGCTTGGAAATGAACACTGGCCCATTTCACTGTGTTTATGTTAAAGTGCCTTCCTGTTTTATGATTTGAAGGAAGCACTCATTGTCTGTGGTGTGGATGTTGCACTGATTACAGACTCTACAGGCACATTTCCTCAAAGAAAGAGCTTTTGTCAACTATGAAAAAATCAACTTCAATACCAAATGTTTCTCTCAATGGCTCCAGATAATTAACTCCTAAAAGGCGAAAAACGCACACCCGTCATATATTCTGGGCCAGGCGAGGAGTGGAAATCAGTGGATCAATCTTATAGACAGAATGCAATCTTCCAGGAATGAAAATACAGTAGATGTCCGAAGGTGATATTTTTAAAGAGTCAAGTTCCCATGAATCAAGATGGTACAAGATAGGCCATTTGGAAGAGTGGGCTGAAAGATGGCAGATGGAGTTTAATGCTGATAAATGTGAGGTGCTGCACCTTGGCAGGACAAATCAAAATAGGACGTACATGGTAAATGGTAGGGAATTGAAGAATACAGTTAAACAGAGGGATCTGGGAATAACCGTCCATAGTTCCTTGAAGGTGGAATCTTATATAGATAGGGTGGTAAAGAAAGCTTTTGGTATGCTAGCCTTTATAAATCAGAGCATTGAGTATAGAAGCTGGGATGTAATGTTAAAATTGTACAAGGCATTGGTGAGACCAAATCTGGAGTATGGTGTACAATTTTAGTTGCCTAATTATAGGAAGGATGTCAACAAAATAGAGAGAGTACAGAGGAGATTTACTAGAATGTTGCCTGGGTTTCAGCAACTAAGTTACAGAGAAAGGTTGAATAAGTTAGGTCTTTATTCTCTGGAGCGCAGAAGGTTAAGGGGGGACTTGATAGAGGTCTTTAAAATGATCGGAGGGATAGACAGAGTTGATGTGGACAAGCTTTTCCCTTTGAGAATAGGGAAGGTTCAAACAAGAGGACATGACTTCAGAATTAAGGGACAGAAGTTTAGGGGTAACATGAGGGGGAACTTCTTTACTCAGAGAGTGGTAACGGTGTGGAATGAGCTTCCAGTGGAAGTGGTGGAGGCAGGTTCGATGGTATCATTTAAAAATAAATTGGATAGGCATATGGATGAGAAGGGAATGGAGGGTTATGGTATGAGTGCAGGCAGGTGGGACTAAGGGAAAATAATTGTTCGGCACGGACTTGTAGGGCCGAGATGGCCTGTTTCCGTGCTGTAATTGTTATATGGTTATTTGGTTATAAGATGCGGAGATATCTCGCTTTGCTAAAGATAGACCGAAATTTAGTTTAAATTAGAGATACAGCGCGAACAGGCCCTTCGGCCCACCGAGTCCGCGCCGACCAGCGATCCCCGATCACAAACACTATCCTACACACACAAGGGACAATATTTACACTTCCACCAAGCCAAATTAACCTACATACCTGTACGTCTTTGGAGGGTGGGAGGAAACCGAAGATCTCGGAGAAAATCCACGCGTGTTATGGAGAGAACGTACAAACTCTGTACAGAGAGCACCCGTAGTCGAGATCGAACTGCGGTCTCATGAGCTGTAAGGCAGCAATTCTACCGCTGCGCCACTATGCTGACCTCCCAATTGTTGTGTGAGAACACGTAACTGCATTCATTATGTGGAGCCTTGGTGTATTGTCATGCCTCAGTATTCATCACGAGATCTGAAACACCTTTGTATTCTACAAGGCCTATTGATTTTAACTGCCAAAGGAAATTGGAAATATAGTGTTTGAATTCTATGAGCAAAATTAATAATCAAAATGAAATATTAAAATATTTTGTCGATAAATTATCAAAATTTACATCCTGCTTTTCAGTCTGATATAATTGCACTGAGGAATCGCTTCCTTTAGTCAATGCTGTCTAATCCATTGTAAAATAATGCTATGAGACGCAGATAGAAAATGGATATTTGCTTGCACGTGAAGCATGCAAGTACATTACATCTCTAAATGTGTGAAACGGTCGGAAAATAAACTGCTAGGGACAAAACAAAGGGAGAAATCCTGTTTGCATGGGCTATCAAAATGGGCATTGCAATTTCAAAAGAAGGATTTCAGCTGAGAAAACCAAATGGCGACCAGTATCATGAGAACTAGTTAACTGGTCATACACACCCCTGATCTCCAAGCACATACTGACATAAATACAAATGTAGTCAGAATCTCAATGTCTGTAACATCGAGACCAGGGAATATGGACAGGATACCATAATAAGTGGTTAGATGCAGTAAGCTGAATAATTCGGTGTGTGTCTGAGTCAAAGGCAAACATCATAGTTGCTTATTTTTACAGTCAGGAGTGAAGACACAAAGAGCAATGGTGATGACTAAGCTGATTTTAACCCTCTTAACAGTTATAGAGTCATAAAGCATAGAGGCGTAGTCATAGTTAATACACCAACAGAGTAATAAAGTTAGAGTCATTCGGCGTGGAAACTGGCTCTTCGGCCCAACTTGCCCACAACGACCAAAATGACCCATCTACACTAGTCCCACCTGCACTTGGCCCTCAGAAACCTATCCTAACCATATACCTGCCCAAATGTTTGTTAAACGTTGTGATAGTACTTGCCTCAACTACCTCCGCTGGCAGCTCGTTCCATACACCCCACATCCCACGTGGACGGACATTGCAACAGCAATGTTACACTGGGAGCAGTTTCTTGCTTCTTTGAGGCATTTAAGACCATTTGGTCCCATGGACCATAGAGGAGGGACCTCATTGTAACCTAGCAGATGGCGCCAGCAATGGCTGCCTCGCCAACAATCTATTTGTCCCTTCTTTTCCTTGTGTTTAATATTATGTGTTAAATGTATGTTTTTAGTGTTCTTTAGTTTGTTTCATGTGGAGGGTGGGGGAGGGGGCTGGGGGAACCTCAACGGAGATGCAATTTTTTTGGTATCGTATCTCCGTCTGCCCTGCGGCCTAACATCAAGGACTTGGCGGCCTTTGCTGCAGACCGATGAGAGCTTCACCGCGGAGCCAGAGGACTTACCACCATGGAGCCCGCGATCTCTTTGCCAGGGATCACCTCGGAGGTCCGACCGTGGGTGCTTGCAGACTTTAACATCACAGAGTCCGTGGTCTCTGGTCAGAAACCAATTTTGAGGACTCTAAGCCGGGTCAGTTTCAAGCGCCCTGATGTGGGAGTTTTGATCGCCCCAACCCCAACTGATCGCTTCGATCGGCTGCTGCGGGAGCTTCGATCACCCCGATGGATGGTATTGACGGACAGGGAATAAAGAGGAAGAAGATTGGACTTTTTTGCCTTCCATCACAGTGAGGAATGTGGGAAATCCGCTGTGGTGGATGTTTATATTCACTTTTATGTAATTGTGTGTCTTGTTGCTTTTTTTTCCATATAGCTGTATAGTAATTCACATATCACTGTGCCTTAATTGGTACACATGACAATAAAAGTCCTTAGAATCCTTTGGATGAGGAAAGGCCTAGACAGAGTGGATGTGGAAAGTGTTTCAAGTCATGGTAGAGTCTAAGACCAGAGGACACAGGCTCAGAATAAAAGTTTGTACCTTTACAATGGAGATGATGAGCAATTTGTTCAGCCAGTGGTTGGTGAATCTGTGCTACAGATGGCAGTGGAGGCCAAGATGTTAGGTGTTTTTAAAGTGGAGATTGAGAGTTTCTGGATAGATTCTTGATTAGTAAGGGATTCAAAGGTTATGGGAAGAAAGCAAGACAATGGGGTAGAGAAGGAAAAATAGATCAGCCATGATTGAAGATGGACACAAAACGCTGGAGTAACTCAGCGGGACAGGCAGCATCTCTGGAGAGAAGGAATGGGTGGCATTTCGGGTTGAGACCCTTCTTCATGAGAAAACAAATGTGGCTGTGTAGCGGGTCTGGGTTAAAATGTGGTCATAGAGTCAAAGAGCAGGAGGAATCACAGAGGGGGGAGCAGTGATTGAATCAGCCATGATAGAATCGTAGAGTAGTTTCGGGGCCGAACGGCCTAATTCTGCTCTCATACCCTATTTCAGAAGAGCTGTGTGAACTTAACAACTCATGAACATCTACAACCTATTGCCATGTGGCACACAGTGCTAAACCGAGCAGGAGACTGAAGGTACGTTTGGTCTCATTGGCCTTTCATCTCGAGTTTTCAAAATGACTTTGGAAATATTGAAGATGCTTTTAAATTACATTTTAAAAAAAATGCAAAGTCTCGTCTTCTGTTTACCAGTAAAGCACAGTTATCAAAGTCCTTGTTAGCCACTGAATGCCACTTTCCAAGGCAAAGAGTCTCTTTAAATTAGTGTTCCGAGGTTGCCAAGCAACAGAGCACCAAGGCACTGTGACTAAAACCATGTGTTCCATTTGTTGCTCATTTAAAGCCAGGCCTGTCTTGAGCATTTCGTAAGCAGAAGGATGGAATTTATACCGTGAAGTTTCAGTAAAACTAATCCCTCGTCTCCCGTACCCCAACCCCTCACCCACAACACCATTTTTGTTGAAGAAAGAACTGCAGATGCTGGATAAAATCGAAGGTAGACACAAAATGCTGGAGTAACTCCGCGGGCGAGGCAGCATCTACGGAGAGAAGGCATGGGTGGCGTTTCGGGTCGAGACCCTTCTTCAGACTTATGTCGGGGGAGGGGGTGGGACAAAGGTAGAAAGTAGGTGGAGTCAGTAGGACTAGTAGGAGGTACACAAAAATGCTGGAGAAACTCAGCGGGTGCAGCAGCATCTGTGGAACGAAGGAAATAGGCAACGTTTCGGGCCAAAACCCTTCGTCTGAAGAAGGTTTTCGGCCCGAAACGTTGCCAATTTCCTTTGCTCCATAGATGCTGCTGCACCCACTGAGTTTCTCCAGCATTTTTATGTACTTTCGATTTTCCAGCATCTGCACTTCCTTCTTAAAGGACTAGTAGGAGAATTGGGAAGGGGGAGGGGAAGGTGAGAGAAAGCAAGGATTATCTGAAGTTAGAGAAGTCAACGTTCATACCGCTGGGGTGTATGACTTCTCTAACTTCAGATTACACCCCGGCGGTATGAAAGTTGACTTCTCCAACCAGATACAGCACGGAAACAGGCCCTTCAGCCCACCGATTCCACGCCGACCAGCATTCCCCGCACGTTAACACTATTCTACACATATTCGGGACAATTTACACTTATACCAAGTCAATTAACCTACAAACCTGTACGTCTTTGGAGTGTGGGAGGAAACAGAAGATCTCGGAGAAAACCCACGCAGGTCACAGGGAGAACGTACAAACTCATTACAGACAGCACCCGTAGTCAGGATTGAACCCGGGTCTCTGGCTCTGTAAGGCAGCAACTCTACCACTGTGCCACTGTGCTGCTTTAGGACAACTAACTTTATCATCAGATCCAGCATGTCAGGTTGCCCTGACTTGTACATTTTCTACAACCTGGCTTGGTTTCTGCAGACTTGGCTCTGGCTATTTTAGATGAACTGGAATTGCTGGTACAATTTCACAGCGCTGTAACTCGTCTTATGAAAGCCGGCTCAGGGAACCGTACGACTTCTGCTAGGTGCAAAACTGGTGTTGGGAGACTGCCAACAAGAAGTGGAAGAGAAGACCTTGATAAATCTGAAAGAGCTGCTCCACACACACAGACAGGCTGGACGGAAATGCCGATACTCAGAAGAGCTGTGTGATAGGTGACGTTTTGACTGCTCCATTGCAAAATCTCCTCAAGGTATGTCCTTCTTTGAAGAATTTCTCTCTTCCCTCTGACAGGAGTTCAGTGAGACCCTCTCTCACTGATCACCCCTCAGTGATTCCTGCTGCTCTCTACTCTACTCCACGACCATCTTTGGTTCAGTTTAGTCTAGTTTAGATATACAGCGCGGAAACAGGCCCTTCGGCCCACCGAGTCCGCGCCGACCAGCGATCCCCGCACATTAACACCATCCTACTTACACACACTAGGGACAATTTACAATTATACCAATCCAATTAACCTACACACCTGTACGTCTTTGTAGTGTGGGAGGAAACAGAAGATCTCGGAGACAAGCCACGCAGGTCACGGGGAGAACGTGCAAACTCCATACCGAGAGCACCCGTAGTCGGGATCGAACCTGGGTCTCTGGATCTGTAAGCGCTGAAAGGCAGTAACTTTACCCCTGGTCCACCATGCCGCCATTTGTCCAGAGATTCAAAGTTCACAAACGCACATTAGCAAGAAAATATTGAAAAGGGTTTATTCACAAGGGACACAGGTTTCAGACAAAAGCAGCGACAGAAACATATGTAGCCGTAAGTGCTGGGGTAACTCAGTGGGTCAGGCAGCATCTGCAGAGGACATGGATGGGTGGCGTTTCAGGTCGGGCAGGACCTTTCCTCTGACTGGAACTGATGTGAGAAGCAATGGATTGACAGCAGGTACCTGAAACTAGGTATGTCTGGGAAAGAACTGCAGATGCTGGTTTAAATCGCCAGGTAGGCACAAAGTGCTGGAGTAACTCAGAAAGAAGAAGGGTCTCGACCCGAAACTTCACCCATTCCTTCTCTCCTGAGATGCTCTGCCTGTCCCGCTGAGTTTTTCCAGCATTTTGTTGCTCCCTACCTGAAACTCGGGTTGGGCCTGAACTGGGAGGCCATGAACCAGGGCTGGAATGCACAAGATGGCCAAGCAGGCAAGTTAAGTGCACTCCAAAGACAAAACTCCAGGTTTTTAGGTTAATTGGATTGGTATAATTGTAAATTGTCAATAGACAATAGACAATAGGTGCAGGAGTAGGCCATTCGGCCCATCGAGCCAGCACCGGCATTCAATGTGATCATGGCTGATCATCCCCAATCAGTACCCCGTTCTTGCCTTCTCCCCATATCCCCTGACTCCGCTATTTTTAAGAGCCCTATCTAGCTCTCTCATGAAACCTAGTGTGTATAAGTAGGATGGTGTTAATGTGCGGGAATCAATGGTCGGCATGGACTCGGTGGGCCGAAGGGCCTGTTTCCGTGTTGTATCTCTAAACTAAACTAAACCAGAGATGGTCGTAGAGTAGAGAGCAGCAGGAATCACTGAGGTGTGATCAGTGAGAGAGGGTCTCACTGAACCACTGTCAGAGAGAGAGAGAGAAAGTCTTCAAAGAAGGACATACCTTGAGGAGATTTTGCAATAGAGCAGTCAAAACGTCACCTATCACACAGCTCTTCTGAGTATCGGCATTTCCATCCAGCCTGTCTGTGTGTGTGAAGCAGCTCTTCCAGATTTATCAAGGTCTTCTCTTCCACTTCTTGTTGGCAGTCTCCCAACATCAGTTTTGCACCTAGCAGAAGTCGTTCGGTTCCCTGAGCCGACATTCAAAAGACGAGTTACAACGCTGTGAAATTGTACCAGCAATTCCCGTTCATCTGAAATGGCCCAAGCCAAGTCTGCAGAAACCAAGCCAGGTTGTGGAAAATGTACAAGTCAGGGCAACCTGACATGCTGGATCTGGTGATAAAGTCAGTTGTCCTAAAGCAGCACAGTGGAGCAGCGGTAGAGTTACGGGTGCTGTCTGTATAGAGTTTGTATGTTCGCCCTGTGACCTGTGTGGGTTTTCTTCGGGTACTCCAGTTTCCTCCCACTCTTCAAAGGTTTGTCGGTTAATTGGTTTGGTATAACCATATAACAATTACAGCACGGAAACAGGCCATCTCGGCCCTACAAGTCCGTGCCGAACCACTTTTTTTCCCCTTAGTCCCACCTGCCTGCACTCATACCATAACCCTCCATTCCCTTCTCATCCATATGCCTATCCAATTTATTTTTAAATGATACCAATGAACCTGCCTCCACCACTTCCACTGGAAGCTCATTCCACACCGCTACCACTCTCTGAGTAAAGAAGTTCCCCCTCATGTTACCCCTAAACTTCTGTCCCTTAATTCTGAAGTCATGTCCTCTTGTTTGAATCTTCCCTGTTCTCAAAGGGAAAAGCTTGTCCACATCAACTCTGTCTATCCCTCTCATCATTTTAAAGACCTCTATCAGGTCCCCCCCTTAACCTTCTGCGCTCCAGAGAATAAAGACCTAACTTATTCAACCTATCTCTGTAACTTAGTTGTGGAAACCCAGGCAACATTCTAGTAAATCTCCTCTGTACTCTCTCTATTTTGTTGACATCCTTCCTATAATTGGGCAACCAAAATTGTACACCATACTCCAGATTTGGTCTCACCAATGCCTTGTACAATTTTAACATTACATCCCAGCTTCTATACTCAATGCTCTGATTTATAAAGGCTAGCATACCAAAAGCTTTCTTTACCACCCTATCTATATGAGATTCCACCTTCAAGGAACTATGCACGGTTATACCCAGATCCCTCTGTTCAACTGTATTCTTCAATTCCCTACCATTTACCATGTACGTCCTATTTTGATTTGTCCTGCCAAGGTGTAGCACCTCACATTTATCAGCATTAAACTCCATCTGTAAATTTACTCCATAAATGTAAATTGTCTCTAGTGTGTGTAGATAGTGTTAGTGTGCGGGGACCGCTGGTTGGCGCGGACTCGATGGGCTGAAGAGCCTGTTTCTGCGCTGTGTCTCTAAACCCCAAACTAGCTCTGTTGGGACCCAGGAGACAATCATGCTTTCATCCATCTGTTCTGATTCCAGCCTAGTGAAAACCACATTGGGTGAAAAAGCTGGGGGGAAAAAAAGCCTATTTTAAGCTGTAAATCCTTTCATCTGCATGAGAACATGACACAGAGCACATTTGGATCCTTTTGTACTTACTCCCAATTCAACAGGATCAGCGACAAACTCCTGCAATCTCTCAATTTCGCCTCATTCCTTTAATATCTAAAATTCTATCAATATCAGAATGTTCTCAGCTGCTGAACTCCAAAGCTCTTTTGCGGCAGACTCGCTACTCTCTGCGTGAAGACATTTTTTTCTCATTTCAAGCCGGAATTGCTAGAGTCATAGAATCATACAACATGGAGAAGTGCCCTTCGGCCCATCATGCCCATGCTGTCCTAAATGTCCCAACTAAGCTAGTCCCATTTGCCCGCATTTGCCCCAAATCGCTCCGATCCAAGTTTATTGCTGTGCGATGTTTCAGCGACATTTCGTGAAATATTCGGAACCTTCTTTGCGAATTCAGACAGAAGAAATTTATTGTCTATAAGACGTCTGTGTCTACCGAACATAATTTCTCCTGGAACTGGAATCGCGAGCAAAGCTGGAGGAACTCAGCAGGTCAGTCAGTCAGCATCTGTGGAGGAAGTGGACTGCAGATGTTTGGGTTAGGACCCTTCTTCAGACGGGAGTCGGGGAGGGGTGAAATTTGAAAAGGAGAGTAGGGGCCAGGATAAAGTGTCAATTGAAAGATGATACGGATAAGGAATGGGTGGGGAGGGGAGGGGGGGGATTCATTGACAGATGGGTAGAGTAGGAGAGAAAGGTTGGAGGTGAAATGCAGACAAAGAATGATTCCAGGAATGAGTGGGTCAGCATATGATGAGTGCTTGGCAGCAAAGGGCCTCTACTCGCTGGAGTTTAGAAGGTTGAGGGGGGACCTCATTGAAACTTACAGAATAATGAAAGGCATAGATAGAGTGGATGTGGAAAGGATGTTTCCACTGGTGGGAGAGTCTAGGACCAGAGGTCACAGCCTCAGAATTAAAGTGTGCTCCTTTAGAAAGGAGGTGAGGAGGAACTTCTTTAGTCGGAGGGTAGTTAATTAGTGGAACTCATTGCCACTGAGAGTTGTGGAGGCCAAGTCAGTGGATATTTTTAAGGCAGGGATAGACAAATTCTTGATTAGAACAACTGGTAAGAGGAGAATGCAGGAAAATGGAATTAGGAGGCAGAGATCAGCCATGATTGAATGGTGGAGTGCACTCGATGGGCCGAATGGCCTGATTCTACTCCTATAACTTTCGAACAAAAGTGTATTGGTTAAGGAGGGAAGTGGAGGAGTGAAATCTAGAGCCAATGAAGTGATGTAGGTGGAAGGGGAAGAGGAGGAGGGGGGAAATGGGAAAGAGGGAGGATAAAATGAAAATGGGGGAAATTTCTATCTCAGTTTGTATATCAAACTTTACATCAAATTTTACTGCTCCTCTCCCCTGGCTATCAAACGTTACAACTCCTCTCCCTTTTGTCGTGGGGTAGACTGAGACTGACTCCCCATCAACCCCCATCTCCTCAATTTTTGCCCATCCCCCAAGCCTTCCCACTCGTCACTTTAATTTCATGTTTCATGTATTTTGTGTTTTTACAACTGTTGGCAGATGAATTTTCCTCCTGGGATAAATAAAGTTCTATCGTATCGTATCGTATCGTAAGATGTTGTGGAGGAAATGGACAGAAGATCTTTTAGGTCCGCATCGTTCTGGCGTTGTGCAGAACCTGTGAAGCAATCGAAGTTTGAAAGAACCCGAAACGTCACCTATTCCTTTTCTCCAGAGATGCTGCCTGACCCGTTGAGTTACTCCAGCACTTTTTGTCTAACTTCAGTGTAATCCAGCATCTGCAATTCATCCCTACAGCAATTGTAACCTTTTCTGCTGGAGGTTACGGTGGATTTTGTGCAGTATATAGTATAATACCCACCCCAAAAAATTCTTGATACACTGGAATGTGAGGTGGATTCTCTTGTGGAAGAATCTATGAGCAAGGTCAGTATTCAAAAATAAGGAGATAAAATTCTTGTACTTTCCAGTGTCCTCCTACTAATGCCTCTTTGGCATAGTTTGAAGCCGAGGGCTGATTTAATGTTCCACTATCTTTGTTTTTATGGTTCCCTTCAACAGATGTCCTATTCTGTTGCTGTATTTTATTTCTGAAGTTATTTGCCTGTAGAAATTTTTTTAATTATTTGTTCATAGTATGGTTTAGTTTCGAGATACAAGGCAAGGGGGATACCGTCCTTCAGCCCCTTCCTGGACAGGATGCGACTATTATTCGAGTCGCGTCCTCGCCCCCCCCGCGGCCGACCTACTGGATTGACGCGACCTTTCCTGCCAGAACCGACCAGAGTTCCAGCAACGGCGGCGCAGCGCTGGATACATCGCGGAGCCTCGCCGGGGATTGCCGTTCGGAGCTCCGTAGTGCTGGGCCTGCTGCACCGACATCGCGAAGCTGTGGTTCGCGGAGCTCCCAACACGGGTGGCGCTGACCAACATCGCGGAGTCCTGTGTCTCCGCCCAGCTCGGCCTTTGGACTCCGGGAGCCGCGGACTCCGGTGGGAGGTGGCTGATCTGGAGGTCCGGGCCGCTGAGGATGTTCTCTGTCAGGGTTCAGCGTCGCGGTTCCATCGTTCCCGGCGAGAGAGCCTGAGCATCGGGCCGCCCGTGGCGGCGACTGCGGGTGCTCAGGAGGCCCCGACCACAGGTGAACATCTGGGGGGGGGGAGTTCGGCGGGGAGGCTGGCTGGACTATGGTACCTTCCTCAACTTTGGTTATGTTCTGTCATGGACTTCTGTGTTTGTGCTTTTTTTTAAATATTATTTTTTTTACTTAGTATTTATTTTAATGTTACTTGACTGTAAGAAAAATCCATTTTGTTGTCTCTAATATGAGATAATGACAATAAATTAAATACAATACAAAACAATACAATACAGCACGGAAACAGGCCCTTCATCCCATTGAATCCGCATTGACCAGCGATCCCCGCACATTAACACTACCCTACACACATTACAGACAATATACTGTTAAACAATGCCAATAAACCTGCAAACCTGTACGTCTTTGGAGTGCGGGAGGAAACCGATCTCGGAGAAAACCCACATGGTCACGGGGAGAACGTACATACTCCGTACAGACAGCACCCGTAGTCTGGATGAATCTGGGATTCTGGTCTCTGGCGCTGTAATGCAATAACTCTATCGCCGTGCCAACCTGCCACCCAATAATTTCATTTCATGCTGTATCTTTGGCTTCCTAATTTCTTTAAAGACTTCTGCCTTGACATTTTTTGTATTCTCCTATGCCTAACTCTTCCCTGATGCGCATTAATCTAGCGTATGCAGCTTTACCTTCAATTAATTTTATTGATCTGTGAGGTCTCATTAGTGTTTTGCCCTTTTTCACTTTTTACCAGAATACATTATATCTACCATACTTTAAAATGCTTCCACATAACTGTTTGTCCGATCATCGCAGATTGTATCATAACCCCCTTAATGTCTCTAATATAATACCCACTTCACACTTCAGAATTAATTCCTAATTCCTCATATTATTATCATCATAATAATAATTTCCATTATAGGAACTCTATCCCTTTGCCCATTTTCTGGCCATTTATCTTCTAGGTAGTTTGGGCGCCACGGTGGCAAAGCGGTAGAGTTGCTGCCTAACAGGGATAGCAGCGCCAGAGATCACGGTTCAATCCCGACTACGGGTGCTGTCTGTACGTAGTTTGTACGTTCTCCCCATGACCAGCGTGGGTTTTCTCCAAGATCTTCGGTTTCCTCCCACACACCTAAGACGTACAGGTTTGTAGGTTAATTGGTTTGGTAAATATAAGACAATTGATCCCTAATGTGTGTAGGATAGTGTTAATGTGCAGGGATTGCTGGTCATAGAAACATAGAAAATTAGTGCAGGAATAGGCCATTCGGCCCTTCGAGCCTGCGCCGCCTTTCAATATGATCATGGCTGATCATCCAACTCAGTATCCTGTACCTGCCTTCTCTCCATACCCCCTGATCCCTTTAGCCACAAGGGACACATCTAACTCCCTCTTAAATATAGCCAACTTTGGACTCAACATATTCCTGATTTACTCCTCCTCTTCTTAACAGAATCCCGATCTTTGCCTGCATGAACTAGGTCATTCGTGTGTTTCGGCCCTTCGAGCCTTCGGAATGTTGAATTCAGGAACATCTAGCGTAGCCAAGAATCAACTACCCTCTGTGGCAAGAATTATTCACCACTCCCTGATTTCCCCCTTTGTGAAAACTAATAATTTCCCTTGATGTGTGCAGGTCTCAAAGAATGTTGGCTCCAATCCTAATTTCTTATTTTTATCTCCTCTAACTGTGACATTTTTTTCTATCGGTGACTTCGCAGCCTCCCGGCCCTTATGCCTGCATTCTGACCTTCAAGCGTATATTTGCCCTGCAGACCTTTTTTTTTTAAGCATAACCTATCAATTAACCTGGCCCTCCTGCATGAAACTGTGAGGTCTCATCAGCAGATGGCCCCTAAGCCACTTCCTTAATTAATCTCTAATCCCTCTATCTTATTAGCCAATGCTTCATAGGCCTCCCCTATCCCTTCCGATATGATCGTGGAACTCAGTATCCTGTACCTGCCTTCTCTCCATACCCCTGATATCCCCTTAGCCACAAGGCTAACATTTACTCCCTCCTGAACTGGCCTCAACTACCCTCTGTGGCAGAGAGTTCCAGAGATTTCACCACTCTCTGTGTGAAAAAAGTTCCTCTCATCTCGGTTTTAAAGGATTTCCCCCTTATCCTTAAGCTGTGACCCCTTGTCCTGGACTTCCCCAACATCGGGAACAATCTTCCTGCATCTAGCCTGTCCAACCCCTTAAGATGTTTGTAAGTTTCTATAAGATCCCCTCTCAATCTTCTAAATTCTAGAGAGTATAAACCAAGTCTATCCAGTCTTTCTTCATAAGACAGTCCTGACATCCCAGGAATCAGTCTGGTGAACCGTCTCTGCACTCGCTCTATGGCAATAATGTCCTTCCTCAGATTTGGAGACCAAAACTGTACGCAATACTCTAGGTGTGGTCTCACCAAGACCCTGTACAACTGCAGTAGAACCTCCCTGCTCCTATACTCAAATCCTTTTGCAATGAAAGCTAACATACCATTCGCTTTCTTTACTGCCTGCTGCACCTGCATGCCCACCTTCAATGACTGGTGTACCATAACACCCAGGTCTCGCTGCATCTCCCCCTTTCCCAATCGGCCACCATTTAGATAATAGTCTGCTTTCCCGTTTTTGCCACCAAAATGGATAACCTCACATTTATCCACATTATACTGCATCTGCCAAACATTTGCCCACTCACCCAGCCTATCCAAGTCACCTTGCAGTCTCCTAGCATCCTCCTCACAGCTAACACTGCCCCCCAGCTTAGTGTCATCCGCAAACTTGGAGATATTGCCTTCAATTCCCTCATCCAGATCATTAATATATATTGTAAATAGCTGGGGTCCCAGCACTGAGCCTTGCGGTACCCCACTAGTCACTGCCTGCCATTGTGAAAAGGACCCGTTTACTCCTACTCTTTGCTTCCTGTTTGCCAGCCAGTTCTCTATCCACATCAATACTGAACCCCCAATGCCGTGTGCTTTAAGTTTGTATACTAATCTCTTATGTGGGACCTTGTCGAAAGCCTTCTGGAAGTCCAGATACACCACATCCACTGGTTCTCATCACCTATCCACGCTACTAGTTACATCCTCGAAAAATTCTATAAGATTCGTCAGACATGATTTACCTTTCGTAAATTCATGCTGACTTTGTCCAATGATTTCACCACTTTCCAAATGTGCTGCTATCCCATCTTTAATAAATGACTCTAGCAGTTTCCCCACTACCGATGTTAGACTAACTGGTCTGTAATTCCCCATTTTCTCTCTCCCTCCCTTCTTAAAAAGTGGGGTTACGTTTGCTACCCGCCAATCTTCAGGAACTACTCCAGAATCTAAAGAGTTTTGAAAGATTATTACTAATGCATCCACTAGTTCTGGAGCTACTTCCTTAAGTACTCTGGGATGCAGCCTATCTGGCTGGGGATTTATCGGCCTTTAATCCATTCAATTTACCCAACACCACTTCCCGGCTAACCTGGATTTCACTCAATTTCTCCAACTCCTTTGACCCGCGGTCCCCTGCTATTTCCGGCAAATAATTTATGTCTTCCTTAGTGAAGACGGAACCAAAGTAGTTATTCAATTGGTCCGCCATATCCTTGTTCCCCATGATCAACTCACCTGTTTCTGACTGCAAGGGACCTACATTTGTTTTAACTAATCTCTTTTCACATATCTATAAAACTTTTGCAGTCAGTTTTTATGTTCCCTGCCAGTTTTCTTTCATAATCTATTTTTCCTTTCCTAATTAAGCCCTTTGTCCTCCTCTGCTGGTCTTTGAATTTCTCCCAGTCCTCCGGTATGCTGCTTTTTCTGGCTAATTTGTACGCATCATCCTTCGCTTTGATACTATCCCTGATTTCCCTTGTTATCCATGGATGTACTACCTTCCCTGATTTATTCTTTTGCCAAACTGGGATGAACAATTTTTGTAGTTCTTCCATGCAGTCTTTAAATGTCTCCCATTGCATATCCACCGTCAACCCTTTTAGAATTAATTGCCAGTCAATCTTGGCCAATTCACGTCTCATACCCTCATGCATCTAGCCTGTCCAACCCCTTAAGAATTTTGTAAGTTCTTGGTCGGCGCAGACCTGGTGGGCTGAAGGGCCTGTTTCCACTCTGTATCTCTAAACTAAACCAAACTAAATCACGCTTAATTGCTACTCTGGTTTTCACTCATCTCCCCTAATTTGTTTGCTCATTTTTTTCCTCCCATTGTCCGTGGACCGCACTTAATGTGCTTGACTCTATTATGTTTAATCTCTGTGCACAAGCATTTTGTTTCTTGTTAGCCGATATCTATTTTTTGCATGTTATCTCAACCACTCTAATTCCCTATCTCCTTCTCGATCATTTCTGAACATGTATATCCCGCAGTGTTTAATACCCAGTCCTTATTTTTCTACAGCCGTATCTCAATAATCCCCACTATCTCTGTGCCATGCAGTGTACTATTACCTTCAGCTCTCGTGATCTAATTGAAACACCATGTCTGTTGCTGCTGAATCATTTCTAACAGTTGATCCTCCAGCAGTATTTTGAGCTCTACATTTACCGTCCAGTTCCGTAACTTTATTCAAGTTCAAGTTCACATTTATTGTCACATGCACCAATTAAAGTGCAGTGATATTTGAGTTACCATGCAGCCATACATACAAGTAAAAAAGAACGCAATACGCGATAAATTTAACATAAACATCCACCACAGTGGAATCAACATTCCTCACTGTGATGGAAGGCAATAAAGTTCTCTCATCTTCCTCCTTTGTTCACCCGTGGGGGTCGGGGCCTTGAACAATCCGCACTGCCCCTGCCGACGGTCTGATGTTAAAGAAGGAACTGCAGATGCTGGAGAATCGCCCAAAACGTTGCCTATTTCCTTCGCTCCATAGATGCTGCCGCTCCCGCTGAGTTTCTCCAGCATTTTTGTCAGCCCGATGTCAAAGCTCTCTCGTCGGGATGATGGAGGCTCCGGCGTTAGGACGTAACGGAAACATGGTGCTCCCGAGTCGGCCTTTTCTTTCCGGGGACTAACGTCCTTGTCCCACTTAGGAAACCTGAAGGGAAATCTCTGGAGACTTTGCGCCCCACCCAAGGTTTCCATGCAGTTCCCGGAGGTTGCCGGAGGTTGCAGGTACTTGAAGCAGGTAGGGAGACTGACAAAAACCTCCGGGAACCTCATGGAAACCTTGGGTGGGGCACAAAGTCTCCAGAGGTTTCCGTTCAGGTTTCCTAAGTGGGACAGGGGCATTAGGTTCACGGTGTTATAGTCCACAAGCCCCGCGGTCGGAGCTCTTCCACAGCGATCCTCGGCACATGATCGCAGCTCCGCGATGGTAAGTCCACACCGCGCTTGCGGCTTGAAGCTCCAGGCCGACTGGTCTCCAGGGAAGGCCCCACTAATCCAGGTGTTAGGCCGCGGGGAGGGGACAGAGACATGACATGGAGAAAGATCACTACTCCATTGAGATAAGTGACTGAAAACGGTTTCCCCCTATTTCCCCCCCTCACCCCCCACATAAAAACATACCAAGAAATATTAAACATACATTTGGACACACAAAAAATAACAGCAAATACGAAATACCATCTCGGCACCACCCGATTACTTATTCTCTGCTCATTGATGTTTTCCATTAGATCAATCTCTCGGATTTCTCAAATCGTTTTTCTTGATTATGTTCAACCTTGCTTTATTTTTAGGAGCTTTCTTCAAGGCATCTAACTATCAATACACCTTAATAATACTCCATTTACCCTTAACACGGACTCTTTTCATGTAGCTTACATGTAGGCATCTTATGATCCTTTTTTTATTTCAGTACTGCTGCTGAAGCCATATTTGTACTGTGTGAAATGTGATACAAAATACATATTCTTTCTTCTTTTCCCAAGGGGCAGAACAATAATCTCTGTGTATATAATGTTCTTCCATTTGACTGTTTTGCTAGGAATGTTTAGAGATACAGCGCGGAAACAAGCCCTTAAGCCCACCGAGTCCACGCCGACCAGCGATCCCCACGCATTAACACTATCCTACACACACTTTTATTTTAACTTATACCAAGCCAATTAACCAACAAACCTGTATGTCTTTGGAGTGTGGGAGGAAACCGGAGATCTCGGAGAAAACCCACGCGGTCATGGGGAGAACGTACAAACTCCATACAGACTGCACCCGTAGTTGGGATCGAACCCAGATCTCAGACGGCGCAGCAAGGCAACAACTCTACCGCTGCACCACCGTACTGCGCTAATTTCTCCCCTTCTATTGGCTTGGGAGCACAGTATGGGAACAGCTCCATCCAAGACTGCAAGAAAATTGCAGGGAGCTTATCTACCATTGCCTTAAACATCTCTACTTCCTTGGAAGATTTAGGAAGTTTGGCATGTTCCTAACTACTCTCTATTTCTACAGAGGCGCCGTGGAAAGCATTTTATCAGGATGCATCACAACTTGGTTTGAGAACGGCTCCACCCAAGACCACAAGAAATTGCAGAGAATTGTGGACTCAGCCCAGACATTCACACATACCAACCTCCCTTCCATTGACTCCATCTACTCTTCATGTTGCCTCGGCAAGGCCAGCAACATGGCCCATTCTCGCCTGTCCCATCATGCAAAAGGTACAGAAATGTGAAAACGCAAACCCACAGATTCAAGGATAGTTTGTTCCCAGCTGTTATCAGGCAACTGAACCGTCCTCTCACCAGTTAGAGTGCTGTCCTGACCTCCCATCTACCTCATTGGGGATCATCTTTATTCAGACTTTATCCACGTATGAGGTTGTTACATTACATTGGATGAATTCAATGTTCTATGTATATTCAAAGTAGGCTAACCAAGCAAAATTAGCGTCTATAGTCTTGTGTCTTCACGTCAAGTCTAGTTTGATTTAAGTCAAAAGCTAGAGCCCATTCAGGCCTCAGTAGCGTTTGCATAGGCCAGAGGTGAATCTCTCCCATTTTGCTGGTGTTAAGACAATCTTCATTACCACCGTAATACAGTTTCAGAGTGCTCTAAAAAGTGATATACTTTGTTAGTGTCTATTCCAAAGAATTGCTGGGAGGTTCCCTGGTGTCACCCCACCCTGTCTCAAACCCAGGGCCCAGCTTGGCCTAAGGCACCAGGGATCTTACCTAGATCCAGACACAACCTGGTGCTGCAAGGCACAGTGTTACTGCCTTACAGCGCCAGAGGCCCGGGTTCGATCCTGACCATGGGTGCTGCCTGTACAGAGTTTTTACGTTTTTCCCGTGACCTGCGTGGGTTTTCTCCGGGATCTCCGGCTTCCTCTCGCACTGCAAAGACGTACAGGTCTGTAGGTTAATTGGATAGGCATTATTGTAAATTGTCTCTAGTCTAGCATATGTCGAATAGTGTAATTGTGCGGGGATCGCCAGTCGGCGCGGATGCGATTGGCCGAAGCGCCTGTTTCCGCGTTTTGTTTCAACTAAACTAAATAGGCAATAAATGCTGAACTCCTATCTACATCTCATGAATGAATAAATGAACAAATACTCCGTATAGCCTCTTAATTAGTTGATTGGACATGGTTCTAAGTCGAGCATCAACATTTATATTGATATACTAGACTAAGTGGGACCCGTTGGGTCCCAGCATCACACAGGAGGGCTGGTCATCCAACGCAATATTCCACCTCTCAACCAATTCTAATATTGGTGGCAAATTGGGGGGGGGGGGGTTGGGGGATAGAACCAATAGAACCAATAGACATTTTTTTGCAAGCTTTAGAACCAACAGACACTTTTTGCAAGATTTAGAACCAATAGAGACACATTTTGTAAGGTTTAGAACCAATAGACTTTTTTTTGCAAGCTTTAGAACCAATAGACACATTCTGCAAGCATTTTAGAACCACTAAGGGCACTTACATTTGAGTAGGCATGCGTTCAGTGTTATTCACAGCACAGAGAAACGTGGCCCTCTGCCTTCCTCCATCTTGAAGAGTGATTTTCCTGGTTTTATAGTCCCTCCCCCCAGCCGCCAGCGGGGGCAGCAGAGAGAATGGGAAATTTGTAAAAACATTAATATCTCTGTCATTTTTAATCGACGGGAAAAATCCTCGGCACACCTGTGGCAGAGGGAGGCTCTGAGTAAGGTGGCCAAAAATGATGGCCGTAGGTTGTGGCGTTCTCTCGGAAATCGCAGCACAGAAAGCCAGAATCCGTCAAGAACAGACTTTTAGTAATATAGATGCTAACATTTGTTTTTCACCAACCATAAATTGAGAGATAACTTTATCATTACAATGCTATCACCTACCTGCATCTGCTTTGTGTGTGTGTAATAAGATTTAGACGTGAAATTATTTCCCCGTGATCATGGATACCATGTCCTGTTGGTGTATAACATTAAATTTAAATTGATTAAATAATTGTTGATGATTTGATATTTAATTAAAACACTGTAATTAAACAACGCTGCCTGAGTTACTCCAGCACTTTGTGTCCCTTTGTGTATTAACCAGCATCTGCAGTTCCTCGCTTCTACAGTAATTAAAATTATTTTCAGATTTGAAATTATAATGTGCTACAAATTTACATACACCAATATAATTTTCTTAGATTACAACTTTGGCAGTTCATTAAAAGATTTTGAACACTCCACACACCGTAATCAGTGAATAATTGACAGATACAGTGTGGAAACAGTCACTTTGGCCCACCAAGTCCATGCCAACCACTGATTGGCCCTTTACATTAGTTCAATACTATCTCACTTTCCCATCCACTCTATACACACTGGGGGTCTTTTCAGGGGTTAGGTCTGTGCCCAGGTGGTTTTAGAGAGGAACTATGCGCTGTCCATGGGCACCCTGGGGGATATCCGGACCGCGTGGCGCCGCGGGGAGTGGAACGCATCCTTAATAAGGACATTGATGTCATTATGTATGAGTGTATTTGACATTTAAGAAGGTAGACAAAGTGCTGGAGAAACTCAGCGGGTGCAGCAGCATCATTGGAGCGAAGGAAATAGGCAACGTTTCAGGCCGAAACCCTTCTTAAGACATATTTGTTTAGATAATAGGGTGACATTGTATTATGGTGCTTGGGTTTGTTTGGTATTGTTTTGTATTGTATATATTATTCTTACAATAATTGATTAAATTTATTTTTGGTTAAAAAAAGGGGGCCAATATACAGAGGCCGATTAATTTACAAACTCGCACGTCATTGGGATGTGGTAGAAAACCAGAGCACCAGGAGAAAACGCACGCAGTCCCAAGGAGAATATGCAATCTCCACGCAGGCGAGGATTGAATCCTGGTCTCTGCACCACTAAGGCAGCAGCTCTATCAGCCATCACACTGTACCACCAAATACCAACAACAATCATTGTCAATTATTTTGTTACACAGACAATACTTAAAACGTGCATGACTCATTTTTGATCACTTTTGCTTGCTCCTGCCAATTTCTCTCCCATTAGTTTAGTCTTAGTTTAGAGATACAGCACAGAAACAGCCCATCGAGTCCGCGCCAACCAGCGATCTCCATACACCAGCACTATCCCTCGCACTGGGGACAATTTACAATCTTTACCGGAGACAATTAACCTGCAAACCTGTACGACCTTGGAGTGTGGGAGGAAAATCGGAGCTCCTATGCAGTCATAGGGAGAATGTACAAACTCTGTACAGAGTCAGGATCGAACCCGTGTCTCTGGTGCTGTGGGGCGGCAACTCAACCGCAGTGCCACTGTGCTGTCCGACGTGGATCGAATAGAAATAATTCCATTTGAATTACCAGAAGGAAACATAATCTCTTTGGTCTTTAGAATGGCACTTCCATTATGCCAACACAAAATAAGTTTTTCCATGTCTTGTACAGACTCTTGGCTTCTGAGAATTTCCATGCCAACGTGTCAATATACAGGCACAACTTGTTGCCATTTCTGTGGTCTCAGCAAGCACTAAGTACATTCTTGTTAGGTCTGGGAGCATTATCTCTCTCTGCTTACACTCTGTTGCTATGCTACCTAAATTACACAAGACCAAGAAAAATATGCTTAATACAATTGCTTTTGAACACCGTTTTCCTTTCAAAACTGCAGTGAACTCTTTGAGGAGTCGATGCCACTTTGGCACAAGGTGTACGGTAATATTTCCACTGTTCTGTGGCTGTGCTGCAGTATTGCTTTCAGTCGGACAGTACCTCATTTATTATGTCTGGGTTGAGCTGGAACCCTTCTACATGAAGAATGACTTGTGCTTCAGATTTTAAGGAGGTGTATCTTTCCTCTAGCCAGCTGAATTGCTTCGAGAATGTGGGCAGGAGCTTTGGTTCTTTGCAAACGCATCATTCTAACATCGCTGTGGGCTTCACGGTGGCGTAGCGGTAGAGTTGCTGCCTCACAGCGCCAGAGACCCGGGTTCCATCCTGACTACGGGTGTTGTCTGTGCAGAGCCTGTATGTTATCCCCGTGACCTCGTGGGTTTTCTCCGGGTGCTGCGGTTTCCTCCCACACTCCAAAGGCGCGCGGATTTGCAAGTTAATTGGCCCCAGTAAATTGCCCCTGGTGAGTAGGATGCAAAAGTGAGATAACATAGAACCAGTGTACGGGCAATCGATGGTTGGCATGGACTCGGCGGGCCGAAGGGCCTGTTTCCACACTGTATCTCTAAACTAAACATAGCTATGCTGCAGCAAGCTACAGAACCGCTACACCAACACTTACAACCCTATTGGGACATGACCTGTACCAGTTATAACCCCTTTAAACCACACAATCTGCCAGCATTGTGCTAGTGGGATCAAGTCATTCTGAGCTACTACCTTACAGCGCCAGAGACCTGGGTCCGATTCTGAGTGGGTGCTGTCTGTACGGTTTGGACATTCTCCCTTTGATCTGTGCAGGGTTTCTCCAAGATCTTCGGTTTCTCCCACACTCCAGAGACGTACAGATTTGTAGGTTAATTGGTGTGGTGCAAATATAAATTGTCCCTAGTGTGTGTAGGATAGTGTTAGTGTGTGGGGATCGCTGGTCGGTGCGGACTCGTGAGCTGTATGGCCTGCTTCTGCGCTGCATCTCTGAACTAATCTAAACTAATTACAGGAGGGATGTGGAGGCATTGGAGAGGGTGCAAAAAATGGCTTAAGTTGAGATTTAGGTTTATTATTAGGCCAAGTCAGTCAAAGCAGATATATCTTGACTCTTGATTAGTGCGGTTGTCAGGGGTTATAGGGAGAAGGCAGGAGAATGGGGTTAGGAGGGAGAGATAGGTCAGCCATGATTGAATGGGGGAATAGATCTGATGGGCCGAATGGCCTAATTCTGCTCCTATACATTATGACCTTATGACTTTATTATTATCACATAATAATATAATAAAAGCTAGCTTCTTCCAGCTTCGGACGATAGCTAAAATAAAACAATTCCTCCAGTTTGATGATCTCGAAAAGATCATCCACACATTTATCTCCTCCCTCCTCGATTACTGCAACTCCCTTTACACTGGCATCAGCCCTGTCCCGCCTGCAACTCGTCCAAAACGCCGCAGCGAGACTCCTGACGGGCACCCAAAAAAGGGACCACATCACCCCGATTCTGGCCTCTCTCCACTGGCTCCCTGTGCGTTTCCGAATCAATTTCAAGATCCTTCTTTATGTCCACAAAGCCCTTAATGGGCTTGCCCCCTCCTACATCAAAAGTCTGCTCACCCACCACACCACCTCCAGGTCCCTCAGATCGGCCGACTTGGGGTAACTGAACATCCCGCGGTCTCGGCATAAGCTCAGGGGCCACCGCTCCTAGACTGTGGAACAGCATCCCTCTTCCCATCAGAACTGCCCCCTCAATCGACTCCTTTAAGTCGAGACTTAAAACTCATCTTTACTCTCAAGCCTTTCTTGACATCCTCTGAGGGAGGGCTATATGTATGTATTTATGTATGTACTTAATCTATGAACTAATGTTGTATAACGTTAGTACCTCCACCAGTGTAAAGCACTTTGGCCAATAGAGTTGTTTTTTAAATGTGCTATAAAAACAAAAGTGACTTGACTTGACGTGTAGCGAAGTATAGTGAAGTATAGTATGGGAAATGTTGCTGAGGTTAGTAAGCTACAACTAGTAATTCTGACAAAGTGAACAAGGTGCAAAACAGCTGTGCTTTAGATTTAACAGGAGTTTGAATTAAAATTACTTCCAGAGTTTGTGAATGGAAGCTCTTCAGCTTCAAGGTTTTGCTGAAATATGAATAAACAGCTTAACATTTCTTAGCTTTGTTATGTTGGGATAAAGTACACCGTGGATTTCTAGTGTATCATCGGCCATTCATAGCTTTTTAAAGAAATTTACATATAGTCACATATACATGAGAATGACATTTGCGTGAAAATTTAAACATAGAACAGTACAACACAGGAACTGGTCTTTCGCCCACAATGTCTGTGCCCAACATGACGTCGACATGCAAGTGCTGGCTCGAAGGGCTGAATGGCCTCCTCCTGCACTTATTTTTCTATGTTTGACACCTGCCATCACAAGATCCATATCCCACCTTCCCCAGCATATCCATGTGCCTATCCAAAACCACCATCTTATCCACCTCCACCACTACCCATGGCATTGCATTCCAGGCACCCGCCACCCTCCATGTAAAAAAAACTGGTCCTGCACATTTCCTTTGCCTCTCTCACATTAAAGCAATGCCCTCAGTGGATATTTTTAAGGCAGGGGGAAAAAGATTATTAATTAGTACAGGTGTCAGAAGTTATGGGGAAAAAGGCAGGGGAATGGGGTTAGGAGGGAGAGATAGATCAGCCATGATTAAATGGCGGAGTAGACTCTATGGGCTGAATGGCTTAATTCTACCTCTATGCCTTATGACCTTATGACTCAGGGCAGCACGGTGCAGTGGATGCACCACCTGAGACCCAGGTTCGATCCCGACTACGGTTGCTGTCTGTACAGAGTTTGTACGTTCTCCCATGACCAGCGTGGGTTTTCTCCGAGATCTTCGGCTTCCTCCCACACTCCAAGGTATGTAGGTTACTTGGCTTGATAAATGTAAAACATGTCCCTAGTGTGTGGCGGATAGTGTTAATGTGCAGGGATCGCTGGTTGGTGTGGACTCGGTGTGCTGAAGGGCCTGTTTTCGCGCTGTGTCTGCTCCAAATGTATTGCTATGCAACATTTCCTTGAACTGTTAAATGGACTTTTAACTGCATCGGAAATTTACCATCAATCTTCATGTACCCTTTCCTGAATACCACCACTTAAAGTATTGATGCTTACATTTGTTTCATAGAAACAGAAATAGAGAAACATAGAAAATGGGATCAGGTGTAGGAGTATTTGGCCCTTCGAGCCAGCACCACCATCCACTGTGATCATGATTGATCATCCACAATCAGTCACCTGTGCCTGCCTTCTCCCCATATCCCTTGATTCCGCTAGCCCTGAGAGCTCTATCTAACTCTCTGCCTCTACTGCCTTCTGTGGCAGAGAATTCCACAAATTCACAACTCTCTGGGTGAAAAGGTTTTTTTCTCACCTCAGTTTTAAATGGCCTCCCCTTTATTCTGAGTGTGATCCCCCCCCCCCCCCCCCCCCCCCCCCCCCCCCCCCAACATTGGGATTTTTTTTTCCTGCATCTAGCTTGTCCAGTCCTTTTATAATTTTATATGTTTCTATAAGATCCCCCTCATCCTTCTAAATTCCAGTAAATACAAGCCCAGCTTTTCCAATCTTTCCTCATATGACAGTCCCGCCATCCCAGGGATTAACTCGTGAACCTATGCTGCACTGCCTCAATAGCAAGGATGTCCTTCCTCAAATTAGGAGACCAAAACTGCTCACAGTACTCTAGATGTGGTCTCACCAGGGCCCTTGTATAACAGCAGAAGGACCTCTTTACTCCTATACTCAAACCCACTCGTTATGAAGGTCAATATGCCATTAGCTTTCTTCACTGCCTGCTGTACCTGCATGTTTACTATCAGTGACTGGTGTGCAAGGACCCCCAGATCCCGTTGTACTTCCCCGACTTGACACCATTGAGATAATCAGCCTCCTTTTCTTGCTGCCAAAGTGGATAACCTCACATTAATCTACATTATACTGCATCTGCCATGCATCTGCCCATTCATTCAACCTGTCCAAGTCACTCTGCAACCTCATAGCATCCTCTTCGCTGTTCACACTGCCAACCAGCTTTGTGTTATCTGCAAATTTGCTAGTCTTACTTTTAATCCCATCACCTAAATCTTAAATATATATTGTAAATAGTTGTGGCCCCAGCACCGAGCCTTGCGGCACTCCACTCGCCACTGCCTGCCATTCTGACAGAGTCCTGTTTCTTCCTACTACTTTTTGTTTCCTGTCTTCCAACCAATTCTCTATCCATGTCAATACCCTGCCCCCCCCCCCCCCCCCCCCCCCCCCCCCCCCCCCCCCCCCACAATACAATGTGCTCTAATTTTGGCCACTAATCTCCTGTGTGGGACCTTATCAAAGGCTTTCTGAAAGTCCAGATGCACTACATCCACTAGCTCTCCTTTATCCATTTTACTTGTTACATCCTCAAAAAATTCCCGAAGAATAGTCAAGCATGATTTCCCTTTCATAAATCCATGCTGACTTGGACTAATACATTTTACTGCTATCCAAATTCGCCATTATTACTTCTTTAATAATTGACTCCAGCATCTTCCCCACCACCGATATCAAGCTGACTGGTCTATAATTCCCTGTTTCTCTATCGCTCCTTTCATGAAAAGAGGGGTAACATTAGCTACCCTCCAATCCACAGGAACTGATCCTGAATCTATAGAACATTGTGAAAATGATCACCAATGCGTCCATGATTTCTAGAGCCACCTCATTGAGTACCCTGGGATGTTGACCACCAGGCCCTGGGGATTTATCAGCCTTCACTCCCATCAGACTACCCAATTCTATTTCTCGCCTAATGCAACTTTCTTTCAGTTCCTCTGTCTCCCTAGATCCTCTGTCCTCTAGCACACCTGGGAGATTGTTTGTGTCTTTCTTAGAAGACAGAACCAAAGTACCTGTTCAACTCTTCTGCCATTTCCTTGTTCCCCATAATAATTTCACCTGCTTCTGCCTTCAAGGGACCCACATATGTCTTTACTAATATTTTCTCTTAACATACCTAAAGAAGCTTTTACTGTCCCTCTTTATATTCTTAGCTAGCTTACCCTCGTACTTCATCTTTTCACCCCGTATTGCCCTTTTTGTTACTTTCTATTGTCCTCTGAAAGTTCCCCAATCTACTGGCTTCCCGCTACTCTTTGCTATGTTATACACCTTTTCTTTACGTTTTATTCCATCCCTAACTTCCCTTGTCAGCCACGGTTGCCTCTTACTCCCCTTAGAAACTTTCTTCCTCTTTTGAATGAACCGATCCTGCATCTTCTCGATTATGCCCAGCAATTCCTGCCATTGCTGTTCCACCATCATTCCTGCTAGGATCCTTTTCCAGTCGACCTTATCCAGCTCCTCTCTCATGCCTTCATAGTCCCCTTTGTTCAACTGCAACACTGGCACTTCTGATTTAACCTTCTTCCTCTCAAATTGCAGATTAAAACTTCACATTGAATTAGAAGCAGGACACCAGCTTGATTTATTTATTTAGTTTAGTTTATTTAGTTTAGTTTAGAAATACAGTGTGGAAACAGGCCCTTCGACCCATTGGGCCCTCACCGACCATCGATCACCCGATCACACTAGTTCTATGTTATCCACTCCCTACACACCAGGGACAATTCACAAAAAGGCCAATTAACCTACAACTCACCTTGTCTTTGGGACGTGGATCACCCGGAGAAACCAACGCGGTCACAGGGAGAACGTGCAAACTCCACACAGACAGTGCCCGAGGTCAGGATCAAACTCGGTCTCTGGCGCTGTGAGGCTGCAGCTCTACCAGCTGTGCCACTGTGCAAAATTAATTTGTAATTGTGCAGACCATACATATTAATTTTTTCAATTGGATCATCCAAGTCTCCATTTGTATCACAAATATTATGTTGCAATAATCAGCACCATAACTACTGTGTAATTCAGAAATGGTAAGTTCAGAAATAGTGTGATTGTCATTATCTGCAGTGATGGACGACACGAAGGAAGGGAATAAGATAATAATTGATAAATGCTTCAATTACAGGCAGTGAGGAAAATTAATAAGGCTGCCATTTCTGGCAATTGGACTGATATGTCCTTTACTACTGATCATTATGCATGATTTTTTATTGTTATTAAATATAAAATGTAACACCCTATTCAATACCCGATCGTTGCATGCAAAACTGTGTGAGGTATAGATAGGGGATAGAGTCAGAACCTTTTTCCCAGGGTGACAATGTTAAAGACTAGACGCGATGGTTTAAGGTTAAAGGGACAAGGTTTAAAGGAGATGTGTGGGGCAGGTTTGTTACCTGCATCAGGTGGTGGGGGCCTCGATTGTGCTGCCTGGGGTGGTGTTAGAGATAGATACAATCATGGCATTTAAAAGGTGTTAGAATGGCAATGGATATGCCGGGAATGGAGAGTATGGACCAATTGCAAGAGGAGGAAATTTGTTAAACTTGTTTGGCAATCATGTTCGGCACAGACATTGTGGGCTGAAGGGCCTGTCCCTTCCTGTTCTATGTTGCTGAGTAATTTTGTAAAATGTTCTAAACTCTTTACAAAACCAAAGGAATTCAGACTTTGAGGACTGCCTGTACGGAGTTTGTACGTTCTCCCCATGACCGCGTGGGTTTTCTTCGAGATCTTCGGTTTCCTCCCACATTCCAAAGACGTACAGGTATGTACGTTAATTGTGTCGGAAGGAACTGCAGATACTGGTTTAAACCAAAGATAGAAACAAAATGCTGGAATAACTCAGCAGGACAGGCAGCATCTCTGGAGATAAGGAATGGGTGACGTTTCGGGTCGAGACCCTTCTTCAGGCTGGAGTCTAAAGTCAGTCTGTCCCGCTGAGTTACTTCAGCATTTTGTGGCTATTGTAGGTTCATTGGCTTGGTATAAGTGTAAATTTTCCCTTGTGTGTGTAGGTAAAATAGTGTTTATTTGCGGGGATCGCTGGTCGGCGCGGACTCAGTGGGCCGAAGGGCCTGTTTCCGCGATGTATCTCTAAATTAAACCAAGCTAGACTAAAATGTACCCGTCTAAACGGTTCTTAAACATTGCCATAGTGCCTGCCTCAACTATGAATCTTTTCTGACATCGAGCCTTTATGATAGAATGTGCAAGTCCAATAGTGGCTTCATCAGCTACTTCAGACATGCAGAAATGTATTGGAAGGATCCGCACTCTTCATTTGACTGGGAGCAGGAACTTTGAGAATGGATGATGCTTTTGAAGCAGTTACCTTAATTATATTACAAATAATGCTGCCAATTCCATTAAGAAAATTACTGAAGTTTCTTTTATTATTTACAGCTTGAATCTGTCCGACTTATGGAACTGCCATGGCATTATTAAAATTCAGAAGTCTGATTACATGTAATAATAATAATAATAACTATAATAATCTTTATTTATAGAGCACTTTAAAAACAACCACAGTTGCAACAGTGCTGTACATGACTAATCATGGACAAAAGAAATTATTACACGACAATAAAAACATTAAAAGAAATAGTAAAAACAATAAAATTAAAAACATTAAAAGCACTAAAACAGGAGGAAAAGTCTCAAGCAGGGTCAAAAGCCAAGGAATATAAATGTGTTTTAATACTGGTTTTGAAGATGGACAGTGAGGGGGCCTGTCTGATGTGCAACGGCAGGGCGTTCCAGAGTGCCGGAGCAGCAACAGAGAAGGCTCTATCCCCTCTGAGCTTCCGCTTAGACCTCGGTACCTCCAGGAGCAGCTGACCAGCTGACCTGCGGCACCGGGCAGGAGCGTATGGGTGGAGCAGCTCAGAGAGGTAAGGCGGGGCGAGCCCATTTAGAGATTTAAAAACACATAAAAGAATTTTAAACTGAACTCGAAAGTACACCGGGAGCCAGTGGAGGGAGGCCAGAATTGGCGTTATGTGCTCCCTCGTTCGAGTTCTGGTTAAAAGGCGAGCAGCAGCATTTTGAACCAACTGGAGACGAGCCAGTGAAGATCGAGCAACTCCAAAATAGAGTGCGTTACAGTAATCCAGCTTAGATGTTATAAAGGCATGGATTACTGTTTCAAAATGCTGCCACTCAAGAATGGGCTTCACCTTTGCCAGCTTCCTTAGGTGAAAGAAGCTGGACTTTACCACCGCGCCTATCTGATTATCTAATTTAAAATCACTGTCCATCATGTATTTGTTTGTACCCACAAAAGGCATAAATAATGTTCTCTCTCTCCCACTCTCTCTCTCTCGCTCTCCCTCATCCCTCATCCTCCCTCTATCTCTCTCACTCTCCACTTTAGTCATTGGCATTTCTCATCAGTCTTTTGTGCTTTTCATGCCATTCATTTAATACCTTCAAGGTACCCATTACATCTCGGGTGATTTTTTTTTGTGTATTTTCCAACTGAAGGGCGAAATGAAATAATGGACATCTGTTAAAAAACAAAAGGACACAATGTGCTGAAGTAACTCAGCGGGTCAGGCAGCATCTCTGGAGAACATGAATAGATGATGTTTCAGGTCAGGACCCAACACTGTGTGTGTGTGTGTGTGTGTGTGTGTGTGTGTGTGTGTGTGTGTGTGTGTGTGTGTGTGTGTGTGTGTGTGTGTGTGTGTGTGTGTGTGTGTGTGTGTGTGTGTGTGTGTGTGTACGAGCATTTATGTGGGGGTGTGTTTAAGTATGTGTGAGGAGTCATGTGTGAGTATGTATGTGCGTGTGTGTTTGTTTTGTTGCCCTAGGATAGTTTATATCTACTGTATCGTCATTCAGTCAGCGTGACCAGCTGCAGAATTATTAAAGGTTTATATGTTCCTCAATCTGCCAAGGCTTTTGTTGACTATATAAAAACAGTCATCGGAATGACCACCGCCAACCCTACCTGTGGCCAGGCATGTCCATACTGATGTACAACCTTATTAAAAATAATAGGTGAATAATGATTTCCTCGAATTCTAATGGATTTTCCTCAAAGACGAGCAAATTGATTAAACAGTGAACAATGGTAGTGCAGCAGTTAGCTCTCATCTCCAACAGCTCGACACGGAGGAACCTTTGCTGTCTATGTGGAGTTTGGATGGTGACAGTGTGAGTTTCCAATTTTCCTCCCAGATCATAAACAAGTGCTGGCAAGTTAACTGGCTGTTGCAAATAAACCAGTCTGAGGACGGGTCTCGACCCGAAACGTCACCCATTCCTTCTCTTCAGAGATGCTGCCTCAGTTACTCCAGCTTTTGGTCTCTATCTTTGTTGCAAATAAACTGTTGGCTTAGTTTTTGGTTTAGGTTTATTAGGTTTTACCAAGGTGCAGAGAAAAGCTTTGTTTTTGCATGTTAATCCAACAGATCAGATGTACCATACACATAATCCAATAGATCAGATGTATCAAACACATAAACACAATCGTCAAACTCAAGTACAATAGATTGAGCAATGGGGAAGGTACAGAGTGCAGAATATTTCTCAGCTTTGTGTGGCATGGCACAGCACAAAAACAGGCCCTTCTGCGCACTGAGTCCACATCAACCAGCGATCCCCACACATTAACGCTATCCTACACACACAAGGGACAATTTTACATTTATACCAAGCCGATTAACCTACAAACCTGTATGTCTTTGGAGTGTGGGAGGAAACCGGAGATCTCAGGGGAAACCCATGCGGTCACAGGGAGAACATACAAACTCCGTACAGAGAGCACCCATAGTCGGGATCGAGCCCAGGTCTCTGGTGCTGTAAGGCAGCAACTCTACCACTGTGCCCAAAATGGTATCTCCACATAATAATAATAATAATAATAATAATAATAATAATAATAATAATAATAATAATAATAATAATAATAATAACGCATTTTATTTATGGGCACCTTTCAGAACACTCAAGGACACCTTACTGTTAAAACAAGCAAATTCCAAATATATAAGTAAAATGAAACAAAAACAACATATCCATGAAATTGATAGAAAGTGGAGTTACGTGGGATAGGCCAGTCTGAATAGGTGAGTTTTGAGGGAGGTTTTAAAGGTGGGGAGAGACTCTATGGTACGGATGGATAGTGGGAGAGAGTTCCAGAGGCAAGGGGCAGAACGGCTGAAGGCTCTGAACCCCATCGTGGACAGGCGGGCAGATGGAGTGGAGAGCAGGGAGGAAGACGAGGATCGGAGAGTTCGGGGTGGAGTGTAAGTCTGGAGGAGTTCAGAGAGGTATGGAGAAGCGAGATTGTGGAGGGCTTTGAAAGTGAGGAGGAGAATCTTAAAATCAATGCGGTATTGGACAGGGAGCCAATGCAATTGTTTGAGGATGTGTTTGGTGGATGTGGTGGGTTCTGGTGATAATGTGGGCAGCTGAGTTCTGGACCAATTGGACTTTATGGATGGACTTGTGGGGTAAACCAGAGAGGAGAGAGTTACAACAATCAATACGGGAGGTGACGAGGGCCTGGACAAGAGTAGCAGTGCTGTTAGGTGTGAATGATGCACGAAGACGGTGGATGGTGCGTAGGTGGAAGTAAGCAGACCAAGTGAGATTATTGATGTGTTTTTCAAAAGAGAGTGTGCTATCAAGGATGACACCCAGACTCTTGACCTGATTAAAGAAGAAAGACTTTAAAATATCTCAAAAGTTTTTATAACTCAGTAAATCTGACATCGCGGAGCTGGCCGTCTTCGTAGCGGGGTGAGCTGTGGTGCCACACGGCTGCGACGTGACGTTGGAGTTTCGGAGGTTCCGGCCGCAGGACCGGTGGACAGTAACATCGGAGATCGCAGGTCCCGGGTGGGAGACCGCTTTTCCGAGCTCCGCAATGGCAACTTCTCCCGCTGGAATCACGGGTGGGTTTAAAGGACTCGGAGCGGGGCCTAACATCGCCCGGCGTGGCTTAAACGGCCACAGGACTTACCATCGCCCGCTGGTGGCTTTAACATCGGAGCCCCAGGTCGGCTAGACGCTGCAGTTGGACTGCTGAACCGCGAGAGAAGAACAAAGGGAAGAGATAAGACTTTGCCTTCCATCACAGTGAGGAGGTGTTGGAGACTCACTGTGATGGATGTTAATGTAAACTGGGTTAAGTGTGGGTCTTGGATTTGTTTGTAATGTAAAAACTGTAGAAATGAAATTTCTTTCAAACCTGGGTTTGAATGACAATAAATAGCATTCCATTCCATTCCAATACTATCAATGTAGAGTTACTATTACAGTGTGGCAAACATGGTCATCATTTTGTGTACAACATCTCACATAACCATGATAGATAACAAAAATATAATGATTGCTGCTACACAAGACATGCAAGTGCACGTAATGTGGTGCACGGCACAAACTTGTAATCACTGAATTTCCGTTTATTTTTGCCTTTTCCTGCACCAGACTTCCTGCCTACTGTAACATTATTGCTCGTGCATTTAGTACATCCCTTTAAAGTGCAACAGCAGCATTGTGGTAAATGCAAAAACTGAGCAAGTGAATTACTTGTTTCCATTCATGCTTATGTAGCAGATCCTGTAGTTATAGAGTCATAGAGTCTTACAGTGTGGAAACAGGCCCTTCGGCCCAACTTGCCCACACCGACCAACATGTCCCTCCTATACTAGTCCCACCTAGTTGTGTTTGGCCCATAACCCTCTAAACCTGTCCTATACATGTACCTGTCCAAATGTTTCTTAAGCGTTGCGACAGTACCTGCTTCAACTACCTCCTCGGGCAGCTCGATCCATACACCTACCACCGTTTGAGTGAAAAGGTTGCCCTTCAGATTCTTATTAAATATTTCCCTCCTCACCTTAAACCTATGTCCTCTAATTCTCGCTTCCCCTACTCTTGGTAAGAGACTCTGTGCATCTACCCAATCTATTCCCCTCATATTCCTCTCTAGTGTGCAAATGCACATCTCCAGATTCAGGGACAGTTTCTTCCCAGCTGTTATGAGGCGACCAAATCATTCTACCACAACCAGAAATCAGGGCCGAACTACTATCTACCTCTTTGGTGAGGTATCCTTGATCGGAATTTGTTGGATTTACTTTGCATTAAATGTTATTCCCTTATCATGCATCTATACACTTGTAATGGTTCGATTGTAATCATGTATTGTCGTTCTGCCGACTGGTTAGCGCGCAACAAAAGCTTTTCACCGTACCTCGGTACACGTGACAATAAACTAAACTGAACTGAACTGAACTAGGTAGACTAGATAGTTGTTTGGGAAGGTGAACTGTTTCAGGCAGAGTTTGCCCTGCTTCCTCCGGAGCTCTGCGGTCCAGTATTCCTCCAGATGTGGAGACAGCTGTGGTAGTGTGCATGTTTGGGCAGCTGCCAAATTACTAGCGACAGAGTTACGGCACTCTGGTGGACCTGTGTGATTTCCAATCGTCGTTTCATAGGCTGTGAGGTCAGTCCCCTCAGAGGCAGTAATTCTTCAACACCTGGCAATGATACAAAAATAACTCAAGTGACAAATCAACAGGTCATTTATCCACAGTGTGTCCTAATATGTCCAGTGTGGTGAATGACAAATATGTTTGCAGCTTGGACGTATTAATAATAATAATAATAATAATAATAATAATAATAATAATAATAATAATAATAATGCATTTTATTTATGGGCACCTTTCAGAACACTCAAGGACACCTTACTGTTAAAACAAGCTAATTACAAATATATAAGTAAAATGAAACAAAAACAACATATCCATGAATTTGATAGAAAAGAGTTATGTGGTATAGGCCAGTCTGAATAGGTGAGTTTTGAGGGAGGTTTTAAAGGTGGGGAGAGATTCTATGGTACGGATGGATAGTGGGAGAGAGTTCCAGAGGCAAGGGGCAGAACGGCTGAAGGCTCTGAACCCCATCGTGGACAGGCGGGTAGATGGAGTGGAGAGCAGGGAGGAAGACGAGGATCGGAGAGTTCGGGGTGGAGTGCAAGGCTGGAGGAGTTCAGAGAGGTATTGAGAAGCGAGATTGTGGAGGGCTTTGAAAGTGAGGAGGAGAATCTTAAAATCAATGCGGTATTGGACAGGGAGCCAATGCAATTGTTTGAGGATGGGAGCGATGTGTTTGGTGGATGTGGTGGGTTCTGGTGATAACGCGGGCAGCTGAGTTCTGGACCAATTGGACTTTATGGATGGACTTGTGGGGTAAACCAGAGAGGAGAGAGTTCCAATAATCAATACGGGAGGTGACGAGGGCCTGGACGAGAGTAGCAGTGCTGTTAGGTGTGAGTGAAGTGCAGGATGAATGACAGAACTTCTACAGAGTGAAGTGAATGCAGATCCCCAAAGCCTCATTGACTGAAATACAATGTCTTCGGTTTCATGAATCATAAATCTGCCCATGTAACACTACGCCCCAAATACCCACGCACACCCTTATAGTTTTGGGTTATGTCGCGTGTGGTCATTTTGTCCAGAAGGTAGTCTTGGTTATTTGTGCAGTCACAGGAAATGCTGAGAATACCTAAGCCTTTCACTCACCTTCCTTTCCCAGAAATCCAATTAATATATTATTAGTTTATTTAGTTTAACTTAGTTTAGAGATACAGTGCGGAAACAGGCCCTTCGTCCCACCGAGTCCACACCCACCAGCGATCCCCGCACATTAACACTATCCTAACACACGAAAAACAATTTACATTTACACCAAAGCCAATTCACCTACAAACCTGTACGTCTTTTGAGCGTGGGAGGAAACCGAAGATTTTTGAGAAAACCCACGCAGGTCACGGGGAGAACGTACAAACTTCGTACAGACAGCATCCACAATCGGGATCGAACCCAAGTCTCCAGTGCTGCAAGCGTTG
Source organism: Leucoraja erinaceus (assembly GCF_028641065.1). NCBI lineage: Eukaryota > Metazoa > Chordata > Chondrichthyes > Rajiformes > Rajidae > Leucoraja > Leucoraja erinaceus. The sequence continues at coordinate 10,356,917 of NC_073384.1, read as the reverse complement.
TAAGGCAGCAACTCTACCACTGCACCACCGTGCTGCCTCAACTAAGAGGTTCTCAGTTTCAAAGCATTCCAATGAAGATGTAGCTCTTCATGCAATTTATGGGGGATATACAGCATATGAAACCTATAGTCTGCACCTGAGCTCATCTCAATCTTCAACTTCAAAGGTCTATAAACATCCTTTCTTGGTCATTATCACTACTGCATGTATTTGTTCTACCATTTTTGTGTCACCGTCAACATGGTTCGATGCTGTAGAAACAAGGAACTCCAAATAAAACGTAATTAAACGCAACTGCAGATGCTAGTTTATACCAAAGATACATAGAAAGTGCCTGGGAAACTCAGCGGATCAGGCGGCATCCTCGAGAACATGGATAATTGGTGTTTTGAGCCAAGACCCTTCTTTAGTTTAATTTATTGTCATGTGTACCAAGATACAATGAAATGTTATCTGCTATGTTATTTGTTATGTGCTAATCAGTCAGCAGAAAAACAATACATGATTACAATTGAGCCATACACAGTGTACAGATACATGATAAAGGTAGATACATGATTTAGTGCAAGGTAAAGTCCTGTCCAGTCTTCAGACATTTGATAGTGTATTGATATCAGCTCTTCTTGTTCCATTAAAGTGTCTATGGCTCCTTGTGTGTTGACATGAATAAAAATATATATATCTTCATTTCACTTGCACTTTATGTGCAATGTGACGAATAAAACCATATTGTATTGTACTGTATTGTATTGTATATCTTTCATTTCCAATGAAGTCTGAAGGGTGTCTCCCCGAAACGTCACCCATTACTTCTCTCCAGAGATGCTGCCTGTCCTGCTGAGTTACTCCACCTTTTTGTGTCTATCTTCGGTTTAAACCAGCATCCACAGTTCCTTCCGACACATATCAATGTAATGATTGCATTACAAAATCTCTCCCTATCTGTAAGAAATTGCGATCAGTTCACATAATCATGCACTGGTGAGAATCACATAACAACTGAATACGTTTGGACAAATATCTACTTCTAAATTCCCTTTCACTCATTCAAATAACACAGTACCGATACGCTCTTTAAAGGGATAACATATCTTTCAGAAATGGTGTGGTAGATTTTTCCTGTGGGTGTCGGACAGAGGTTAAAGGAAGGGTTTTTGCAACTCTCCTGCAGCTGTCCATGTTGCAGGCTGCTATATTACCTCTGAGAGTGTGTAAATGTTGTATGATCGTAACTCAGGCTACGAAATACTAATTGGTTCATGAAATGCATAAGCAAATGGTTTAAAATGCAATATGTAAGGTTAGATAAATGACAAAACTGACCATGTTCAATGATGTGTCATTAAACATGCTTCCTCTACGCTAATTCTTACTGAAAACGTGCTTATATCCAAAAAGAATCTGTCTGGTCTAATTTGTTAACTGCTCAAATTGAATAGAAATTAATAATAAAAGGAATTGCAGGTGCTAGTCTATAAGAAAGAGAGATACAAAATGGCAGATAACTCAGCAGGTCCGGCAGCATCTGTGGAGAAAATGGATAGGTGACGTTTCAGGTCGGGACCCTTCTTCAGACAGGTCACCTATCCATTTTCCCCATAGATGCTGCCGGACCTGCTGAGTTACTCCAGCATTTTGTGCCTTAAATGAACAGAATGCTATGCAAAGCAGATGGAAATCTGAAATCTGGAAATGCATGCGAGGGTACAATGCATGCGAGTGTACACCTATCCATTATTCCTTCGCTCCATTGATGCTGCCTCACCCGCTGAGTTTCTCCAGCATTTTTGTCTACCATGGTACTATAATGTCATTTGCATAAACCATGTTTCTTTCACTTAAAGTGTTTTTTTTTCTAAGATTTCTCTACTTATGTGCAGTTTACTTCAGATATATATAGCGTTATGCATATATTTGTTAACCAAAAGCTGCAGTCAGTATCCATTGCAATTCTGATCCCAAGCAAATCATTTCTGAAACAGTTAGAGATAATATAATAAACTCAATAACGTTTTTACAGATTAAACAGGTTGACAGCTGTTAAAAATGTTTATATAGGAATGTCTAACTAAAGATCTACTTCTGCATCTATGAATAGTCACAACAGTAATTTTAATCCCTCATCAGTCACCACTTTCTTTTCTGCAATGATATAAATGAGTCCTTTGGCACACAATCAGAGTGCAGAGAAGATGTGTGAAGATGTTACCAGGGACTGAGGTATAGGGAGAGGTTTTAGAGGCTAGACGTTTATTCAGGAGGCTGAGGGGGCAATATTATAGATATGTATAAAATCACGAGGGGAATAGATAGGGTGAATGCACAGTCTTTTACCCAGAGAAAAGGGGAATCAAGAATCAGATAATATAGCTTTAAAGTGAGAGAGAAACAATTTAATAGGAATCTGAGAGGCAACTTTTTCACACAGATGGTGGTAGGTATATGGGACGAGCTACCAGAGGGGATGATTGAGGCAGGTACTAGATTTACTAGAATGTTGCCTGGGTTTCAGCAACTAAGTTATAGAGAAAGGTTGAACAAGTTAGGGCTTTATCCTTTGGAGAGCAGAAGGTTAAGGGGGGACTTGATAGAGGTCTTTAAAATGATGAGAGGGATAGACAGAGTTGACGTGGATAAGCTTTTCCCACTGAGAGTAGGGAAGATTCAAACAAGGGGACATGACTTGAGAATTAAGGGACAGAAGTTTAGGGATAACATGAGGGGGAACTTCTTTACTCAGAGAGTGGTGGCTGTGTGGAATGAGCTTCCAGTGAAGGTGGTGGAGGCAGGTTCGTTTTTATCATTTAAAAATAAATTGGATAGTTATATGGACGGGAAAGGTATGGAGGGTTATGGTCTGAATGCAGGTGTATGGGACTAGGGGAGAATACGTGTTCGGCACAGACTAGAAGGGTCAAGATGGCCTGTTTCCGTGCTGTAATTGTTATATGGTTATATGGTTATATGGTACTATAACAACATTTAAAACACATTTGCACAGGTACATGGAGGAAAGGTTTAGAGGGATATGCCAAATGCGGGCAGATGAGACTTACGTGGATAGAGCATCTTTGTTGGTATCGACTAGTGGGGCAGAATGGCCTGCTTCTATGCTCTCTGATACTGTGGCTCTAATTATAGCACCAAAGGGCTGTATCTGCATATTCTACAGCTATATATTTCCATATCACAAATGAACATTGTTGCATATGACAATTATTTTCAGAAAACGTATAAAATCGTGGAGCAACAAGACAGCTCTAAGTTGTTAATGCCTCATTGCTTAAAGTGTGGAGCCGTTTTCAGGAGCATTTAATGTCATTGTTGACATTTACCTGCGGATTTAGCCTGCACATATCCAGTTGGGATAGGTTCCCTCCAGCAACAAATGAAACTCAGACAAGTTTAGAAATTGGTTTTAAGGTTATTTACAAGTTGCTAAAACTACTGTGCACTGAGACTTTCAATCACTTCAAAGAGCCACGTCATGCACTGCAAGATCTGAAGCTTGAAAACCAATGAAATTGTTTAAAAATAAATTCATACACAATTCAAACTTCAGCTTTGCTTTACACCCAACCTTGGCAATTCTTCAATTACCATGAGAGAAAAGGTCAAGTGAGATAGAATAAAAAATAGACATATTCATGTCACAAATCCTAGAACTGTTCATAAGGTCATAAGGCTATGAGATAGCAGCAGAATAAGGCCATTCAGTCCATCAAGTCTGCTCACCATTCAATCGCGGCTGATCTATCTCTCCAGTCTCACCTCATTCTCCTGCCTTCTCCCCATAGCCCTGACACCAATACTAATCAAGAATCTATCTATATCTGCCTTAAAAATATCCATTGACATGGCCTCTAGAGCCTTCTTCGGCAAATAATTCCACAGATTCACCACCCTCTGACTAAAGACATTTCTCCTCATCTCCTTCCTAAAATAACGTCCTTTAATTCTGAGGCTATGACCTCTAGCTTTAGATTCTCCCACTAATGGAAACATCCTCATCACATCCACTCTATCCAAGCCTTTCACTATTCTCTATGTTTCTATGAGGCCCCTTCTCATTCTTCTAAACTACAGCGAATGACAAAAATGCTGGAGAAACTCAACAGGTGAGGCAGCATCTATGGAGTGAAGGAAATAAGCGACGTTTCGGACCGAGACACTTCTTCAGACTTCTTCGGTCTTGTACTCATTCTTGGGACCATTCTTGTAAACCTCCTCTGGACCCTCGCCAGAGCCAGCACATTCACTCAACAGCGTGCTGTCTTGAATCCTTAGAACTAATCGCAAGGGTGGATAAATATGCAACATGCCCCTATCATATTGTTTTGGAAAGTTTGAATTCCAGAATACACGCTAATGCATGCATGATTAAAATCTTCCCAGAAGAATTTGCCTTGACGCCATGTCGAGCACAAATATTGTGGGCTGAAGGGCCTGTTCCCATGCTGTAATGTTCTATGTTCTAAGATCTAGACCTGTCCTTCTTGGGGTACCTGTCACTGCCACTTTAAAGCCCAATTTTCAACGACAGTACTCCCCCCATGTGAAAACATTGTCTTTCGACCTTAACAAGTGTCCGATCAGATGAAAGCATCTCTATTTTCTGCATTTGGCAGATCCACCTGACTCCCTTGCAAAATGAAAGGGGCATATTGCATATTTATCCGCCGTGCGATTAGTTCAAGTTTTTAAAGATTCAAGACAGCACACTGTTGAGTGGATGACGCAGGACTATAGGTAGGTCGCCGACTGTTGTTCATTCATCAGGTCTTGTATTTAAGGAGCAAGCCGAAGCGAACAACGAAAGCAACCGCACTGCATAAAAGATGCACACACACACACACACAGACACACACACGGTCGTGAGTCCTAGCTGTTGCAAGCTCTTGCGCTCTGATCCCGTCTGATGGCTGGAATCTTGGTTTGCCAAGCAAGAGGCTGAAGAGGAGACAGAGAAGGTGACGGGAGAAGCGAAGGGGAGATAATTTTCTTTGAAGACCTGTCATAGGGAGGAAGGGGGTGAGGGGGGGAGTGAAGGAGAGGAGAGGAGAGGAGATGAGAGGAGAGGAGAGGTGCTACCGGTGAAGGTGCTGATTGAATATGAACACGCGTAGTTTCCAGTTGCCTTCACACCGGGACACAGCAGCGGAGATGGGCTCATGGAACAGCTCCGGCGAGTCGGCGGATTTTGTCACCGCTCTCCCCCTGAACTACTCGCTCGGGGAGGAGGAGGAGGAGGAGGAGAGAGACGCCGGGACGGTGGTGATCCAGTTCATCTCTGCCGTCGTGTGCCTGGTGGGGCTGGTGGGCAACGCCATGGTGATCTTCGTCATCCTCAGGTACGCCAAGATGAAGACGGCCACCAACATCTACATCCTCAACCTGGCCATCGCCGACGAGCTCTTCATGCTGAGCGTCCCGTTCCTGTCCGCCTCGGCCGCCCTGCAGCGCTGGCCCTTCGGCTCGCTCATGTGCCGGACGGTGCTCAGCGTGGATGGGATCAACCAGTTCACCAGCGTCTTCTGCCTCACCGTGTTGAGCGTGGACAGGTACGTGGCCGTGGTGCACCCCATCAAAGCGGCGAGGTACAGGAGACCCACTATCGCCAAGGTCATCAACATCTGCGTCTGGGTCTTGTCGCTCATTGTCATCTTGCCCATCATTATATTCGCCGGCACCGCTCCCAGCGAGGACGGTGTGGTCCACTGCAACTTCCTCTGGCCTCATCGCTCCTGGTCCGTGGCGTTTGTCATCTACACCTCCCTGCTCGGCTTCCTCATCCCCGTCTTCGCCATCTGCCTGTGCTACGTCCTGATCGTGGTGAAGATGAGGGTGGTCGCCCTGAAGGCGGGCTGGCAGCAGCGCAGGAGGTCGGAGAAGAAACTCACCGGCATGGTCCTGATGGTGGTGGCCGTGTTTGTCATCTGCTGGATGCCCTTCTACGTGGTGCAGCTGGCCAACATCTTTCTCCCCCTCCACTCCACGGTCAACCAGCTGTGCCTTATCCTCAGCTACGCCAACAGCTGCGCCAACCCTTTCCTCTACGGTTTCCTCTCGGACAATTTCAGGAGGTCCTTCCAGAGGATCCTGTGTTTCCGTTGGCTGGAGAACGGGAGCGAGGAGCCGGTGGACTATTACGCCACCGCCCTGAAGGGCAGGCTGTGTAATCCCATAGAATGTCAGCCCGGCAACCCTGCTTCTCACCCGCTCTGTCGGAATGGGACATGCAGCTCCAGAACCACCACGCTATGAATGTAGTGAAAGAAGTCTTGTTTTATTACCTCTTAGTGACTTTTTTTTGTCTAAAACAAACGGGTTAAATATATTTTGCTAAAAGAATCTGTGAGTTATCTTCATGGTCTCCACATTGTTGTATGAGCGCTGGGATTGCACCGCTTAGGGTCGGGCGAGGATATATATGGTTGGAAAATAATAATGCTAATGCTAATAATAATAATAATAATAATAATAATAATAATAATAATAATAATATTCATAATATTCATAATTTTCATAATGATATTCGTAATATGCTTGGAAAATATATATATACCTTGTGCCTATACATTGCTTTCTTGATGGACATTGTCAGTTTCCTCTGTCTGTCTAAGTCTGTCTGTCTCTCTCCCATCGCTGTGTGCGTGACTCGCACCAACAGTTGACCATCACCATGGGCTCCATTCTGCGAACTGCTCTCGTGTTATTAACGAATTAAACCGGTGTTTGTCGTATGTCAAATCTAATTAATGTTTTTCAAGGTAACTTCTGTAGTGTGCAGGTGCGCAACGTTCAATCATAAAACAGCTCAAACGGTTGACGGTTTAGCCTCAATAACTAGATTTCTCTCCTGAGGATTACCCGCGCCATAGCAGTAACCCATCGATTGAGGTCACAGTAAACGTAGACATATCGAAAATAGGTGCAGGAGTAGGCCATTCGGCCCTTCGAGCCAGCACCGCCATTCATTATGATCATGGCTGATCATTCAAAATCAGTACCCCGTTCCTGCTTTTTCTCCCATACCCCTCGATTCCTTTAGCCCTTAGAGCTAAATCTAACTCTAACTCTCTCTTGAAAAGCAGCGAGAAAAGGGCATCTATTATCATTTTGAAACTGTCGGCGATATTACCAGCGAACATAATCAAGAATTCTATTTGTCCGAACAATATCTTTCCAATGATGTACAAATGAAGTCATATTTAAGATTGACAAAGGGTGGGATATTTTCTTCATAGAAAATGCCACCTTTGTCCGACCCGAGGCCAGGGCGTGAGTGGATCTACAGTCATCTTGTGAATGTAGATTTTTGCCGGTTGATGTGGGAAGATAGATTAAAAATGGACAGCTTTGTCTCTCACATTATGGAGTGTATCTGTCACCTGTCATTATAATTACGTTGTTACACAGACACTATATACTTCAGCAATCTTGTGATATTCAATTTGCAGAAGTGCCTGGGTAATGTTGAAGGCTGACAAACGGGGATCATCTTAACGGATCACCTTTTTTACGGAATGACAGAAAGATAGTCAGCTGTCAGCACGTTGTCAGAGTTTGGGAGAGGTCTGTGCATACAGTTCACGGAACAACACACTATTGGGCAGTCACAGTGAGGTAACATGAAGCTAATGAACTAAAGCACCTGATTTGGCACTAAATATGCCAGGGCAGAAGAAAAAGATTAGTTGGCATTAGGTAATGATTTTGTCTTTTCACCTCGAAACATTATCTTAATCAAGAGATAAGCGCGCTGTCAGACTAAATTCCCTTCTGTCAAACAACTTAATCTATGCACTTAAATGATTATTAATCCTAAGGACAATCATGGCAAGCAACCTTAGAATAAAGTGTTCTCGTAAAATCCAAATGTGGACCCAGTGGTGAGTGATATATTAAAGTATAAACTGCTTCTGTACTAATGTCAATGTTATAATAAACTCAATCAGTCAAATTCTGCACAACAGGATTGTGCAGTGATGATTAAATTAATCACCATCTCATCAATGATGTCTTAGGCTTGGTAGATTATCAGGAGAAACCCCCTACTCTTCTTCAAACTGTGCATGTGTAGGAAAGAACTGGATAGACACAAAATGCTGGAGTAATTCACTGGGACAGGCAGCATCCCTGGAGAGAAGGAATGGGTGACGTTTTCTGGAGAGAAGGGATGGTTGACCTTCAAACTATGCATGGTATCTTCTGCATACACCTATGAGAGCTTTGTTTTAGTTTAGAGATGCATCATGGAAGCAGGCCATTCAGCCCACCGAGTCCATGCACACCATTGTTCATGCAAGTTCTATATTACCCCCACATTCTTATCCACTCCTTATATATTAGAAACATAGAAACATAGAAATTAGGTGCAGGAGTAGGCCATTCGGCCCTTCGAGCCTGCACCGCCATTCAATATGATCATGGCTGATCATCCAACTCAATATCCCGTACCTACCTTCTCTCCATACCCCCTGACCCCCTTAGCCACAAGGGCCACATCTAACTCCCTCTTAAATATAGCCAATGAACTGGCCTCAACTACTCTCTGTGGCAGAGAGTTCCAGAGATTCACCACTCTCTGGGTGAAAAAAGTTCTTCTCATCTCGGTTTTAAAGGATTTCCCCCTTATCCTTAAGCTGTGACCCCTTGTCCTGGGCTTCCCCAACATCGGGAACAATCTTCCTGCATCTAGCCTGTCCAACCCCTTAAGAATTATGTAAGTTTCTATAAGATCCCCTCTCAATCTCCTAAATCCTAGAGAGTATAAACCAAGTCTATCCAGTCTTTCTTCATAAGACAGTCCTGACATCCCAGGAATCAGTCTGGTGAACCTTTTCTGCACTCCCTCTATGGCAATAATGCCCTTCCTCATATTGGGGGCAATTTATACCTGTCAATTAACCTTCAAACCTGCACATCTTTGGAACTTGGGTGGACGTCAGGGGATATGGGGAGAAGGCAGGAACGTGTTACTGATTGGGGATGATCAGCCATTATCACATTGAATGGCTCGAAGGGCTGAATAGCGTACTCCTGCACCCATTGTCTATTGTCTATTGTCTATTGTCTATAAACCAGAGCACTCGAAGTAAACCTGCGCCGTTACAGGGAGAACATACAAACTCCACACAGACAGCTCCTGAGGTCGAAATCAAACTCGGGTCTCTGGCATTGTGAGGCAGCGGTTGTACTAGCTGCGTGCGTGTTACACAAAGGTGTGCTGTGAAGTGACCTGTTCCTGTAAACAAGAAATAAAAGAAAGAGGAAAATAATTTGCTATTGCTCTGGTCTAAACTGAATACAATCTACAATTGATAGGTTCCCACATGGGCCTCAGGCACTGTGAGCCAGTAGGCTTATCACTTTACTGTCTCAGTTCAAAGTACAGCAGCCCCACAGCTCTGTCTGAAGTATACCACGCCAAGAAGATTTGGTGCAAGTCCATGGTAGACACAAAATGCTGGAGAAACTCAGCGGGTGAGGCCATGTAAGTCCAAGGAGTGAGGCTTCTCCCTTGACCTTGTAAGCTTTTCACTGTACCTCGTTACATGTGATAATAAACCAAACTCTAAACTCGAATAGTAAGTGTGCCACTGGCAGATGGTTACTAATGAAGAAACACACAGATTTATACAGAAGAAGGGTTTTGGCCCGAAACGTTGCCTATTTCCTTCGCTCCATAGATGCTGCTGCATCCGCTGAGTTTCTCCAGCTTTTTTGTGTACACAGATTTATACTGTGCATCGAAAGTTCCAATACACTAGACAATAGACAATATGTGCAGGAGTAGGCCATTTGGCTATTCAATGTGATCATGGCTGATCATCCACAATCAGTACCCCGTTCCTGCCTTCTCCCTATATCCCCTGATTCCGCTATTTTTAAAAGCCCTATCTAGCTCTCTCTTGAAAGCATCCAGAGAACCTGCCTCCTCCGCCCTCTGAGGCAGAGAATTCCACACTCAGTAATTACAGTAATGGAGCAAATGTAAACTCAGTATAAAGCTGAATATCTGCTGTCATTCATAATCAAATTAATAGAGACATGCAGGTTAAATAGTTAAAGATCAAAAGAGTCTGAAGAAGGGTCTCGACCCATATCATCACCGCTTCCTATCCTCCAGGGATGCTGCCTGACTAGCTGAGTTGTTCCAGCACATTGTGTCTATCTTCGGTATAAACCAGCATACTATACGATATGATATGATACGATAGAATTTTATTTATCCCAGGAGGGAAATTGATCTGCCAACGGTCATAAAAACACAAGATACACAAAACACACTTTACATGAAACATGAAATTAAAGTGACAAGTGGGAAGGCTTGGGGGTTGTGCAAAGATTGGGGCGGTGGGGACGGGCGGGGGGCAGTCAGTCTCAGTCTATGCCCCACGACAGAAGGGTGAGGAGTTGTAAAGTTTGCATCTGCAGTTCCTTTCATTGGTGTAGTGCGCAAGAGATGTATAAATATGCATAATAATTCAGCCAATGAAGCAAAGTTTTGTGTTCCAATTTTTCACATTGGAACATTGAGTAATGTAAACAAACATTCTACCAGCATCGAATGCATTTTTCACCCTACTTTCAATAACCCCTTATCTTCTTTGACCATCGACCAGTTTAAAATCCAAATTTGCACAGGCCAAAGTCGTACATTTGCACATGAGCTGAGTTGTGTTTATTTATCATTCAAAATGACTTTGTTTTTGTTCACCGTCCTGCTGCGTTTGAAGGAATAGGTTCATAATTCATGGAAAAAACTTAAAAAGGTTTTGATAATTGCCTTTTTAATTTCAGTGTTTGTAAAATATTATGCATTTGTGCGGTGTGTGGTGTTCACAATATATCGGTGAAACTTTAATAATTTTGAAGAGTTCATATATAAATGCAGTCTTTCTACACGGCGCCATCTTTTGTCACATTCTTTCATGCATTTTGAGTAAGTCTTAAATATTTCTTATTTTGAACAAAGTTATTGAAGATCTTGCGAAGAAAGTTGTCTGCGGGTTTAGACATTAAATTATTCTTTCTGCTTTATAATCATTATAAATAATAAAATGGCTGCAGAACCAGTGTCCATAATCTCTTCTTTCCTGGTTATCAGTTTTACATGCAGCAATAATGTTTAGCAATGATACATTGAGTGGTTTTTGGCTCCATATCTGAGGAAGGATGTGCAGACGTTGGAGAGGGCCCAGAGGACGTATATTAGAATGATCTCAGGTTAATATACGTGGAGCATTTGATAGATTTGAGCCTGTACTCACTGGACTTTAGAAGGATGAGATGGGATCCCATTGAAGCCTATCGAACAATGAAAGGCCGAGATGGAGTGGATGTGGAGAGGATGTTTTCCAGAAGTGGGAGAGGCTAGGACCAGAGGGCAAAGCTTCAGAATAAGTGGATGTACCTTTAAAATGTAGATAAGGGGAAATTTATTTCGCCAAAGGATGGTGAATCTGTGGAATTGACCAAAGAGGGCTGTGGAGACCAAGTCAATGGGTGTTTTTAAAGGGGAGTGCTTTAAAAAATTGGGTGTGAAAGGTTACAAGGTGAAGGCAGGAGAATGGCGTTGAGAGGAAAAAATAGATCAACCACAATAGATCCACCACAAATCACTGGAGCAGATTCAATGGGCCAAATAGCCTAATAATGCTCCGATGTCTTAAGGGCCTGTCCCACCAGCATGCGACTGCATGCGGCGAGCGTGACCAAACCGGAAGTGGGGGCCCCGCGGAGGTCGAGTGATCCCCGTACAGGGCCTGTCCCACGAGCATGCAACTGCATGGGGCGAGCACGACCAAACCGTAACCGGGGGCCGCACGGAGATGGAATGACCCCGTACAAGTTAACGTGAAGTTCGAGTAAAGTCCGCGGGAAGTTTGCGTTAGGCGTATGCCGTCGAGATGGTGCGAACAGCATCGAGGCGGTGCGTACGGCCTCAATGCGACTGCGGGCCAGCAGGCCATTACCGCGCGGAATTTTTGGACTGTGTCAGTTTTTCGGAGCCCCGCACGATGTCGGGACCAGTCCGCACAACTCCATATGGCTCCGGCGATTGAAGTGGGACCGGCCCCGCGAGGCCGTACGGCTCAAGCGACCACGTTAGGTCACGCTTGCCGCATGCAGTCGCATGCTCGTGGGACAGGCCCTTTATGGTCTCACGTTTAGCAGTACTGTGACACAGCTGGTAGAGCCGCTGCCTCACAGTGCCAGAGGACCGAGTTCAATCCTGAACACGGGTGCTGTCTGTGCGGAGTTTGTATGTTCTATCTGTGACCGTGTGGGCCTCTTCCGCGTGCTCTGACTTCCTCCCACATTCCATAGACATGCAGGCTTGTAGGTGAATTGGCCTCACAAAAGTTCCCTTGATGTGTAGGGAGTGGATGAGAAGGTGAGATAACACAGAACTAGTGTGAACGGACGATCGATGGTTGGCACAGGGTTGGTGGGTGGAAGAGCCTGTTTCCATGTTGTATCTCTCTAAACCAAATGAAGAAAGGTAGACTTCCTTCAATTAAAAGAGGGGATAGAAAAAGAGTTTGGCTGGGATGCAAGGTCACCCACCCCTACGCAATTTTCATGACTATGAACTGCAATAAAAAGGAACATTGTGCACTTTGCTTATTAATGCAGCTGTTACACTGAAACCTGCCTTACATATCCACTGAAGTCAAATTCCATGTCGATAGTTTTAAATTGAAGATGTCTCTCTTTGTTCTTGTACTCTATTGCATTCCATTACTTGCAGGCAGTTTGATTTCTTCCCCCCCCCCCCCCCCCCCCCCCCCCCCCCCCCCCACCCCCCCCCTTCCCCCCCCCCCCCCCCCCCCCACCACCCACCCTAGACGTATTACTAGCTCCACTGTTCTCAAGGTCATAAGGAATAGGAGTATAATTTAAATGTTTTAAAGGTCTTTTATTGTCAAATGTACTAATTACGGTACAGTGATATGCGAATTACCATACAGCCATACGGGAAAAAAAGCAACAAGACACACAACTACATCTTCTTCTTGTTCTTGCGTATGGTGTGCACAGCCTAAAGTTGTAGGACAACTTGTTGCGTTTGATCTTACTTGATTGTGCAAGCCAGGTTGATTGCATTTGTCGAAACAGGGCGGACCATGTGAAGGTTGCAATCTTCCACCCCCAACTACATCAAAGTTAACATAAACATCCACCACAGCAGATTCCCCACATTCCCCACTGTGATGGAGTCCGATTTGCTTCCTCTTTACTCGGGCAGTCGAATGGGGCGATGGAAGCTCCTGCAGCCGGCGGTCGAAGCCCCCGCGTCGGGGCACTCGAAATACCAGCATCGGGGCGGTCGAAACTCCCGTACCTTGGAGTTCTTGAAGTCAGTCTCTGACCAGAGACCGCGGGCTCCATGATGTTGGAGTCCGGAAGCACCCACAGTTGGAGCACCGAGGTCCATCCCTGGCAAAGGGATCGCGGGCTCCACGATGTTAAAGTCCCGCTGGTTCCCCACGGTTGAGCTCTCAAAATCAGTCTCCAGCAAAGGCCACCAACTCCTCGATGTTAGGCCACAGTGTGAACGGAGATACGGTAAGAAAAACAATCGCATCTCCGTCGAGGTAAGAGATTAGGAAAAAGTTTTCCCCAAAACCCACCCGCCACATAAAACAAGCTAAAGAACATTAAAAACATACATTTAACGCATACTATTAAAACACAAAGAAGGAAAGAACAGACAGACTGTTGGCGAGGCAGCCATGGCTGGCGCCACCCGGTGGTCAAGGCCATTCGCCCCATGAAGTCTACTCCGCCATTCAATCATGGCTGATCTATCTCTCCCTCCTAACCCCATTCTCCTGCCTTCTGCCCATAACCTCTGGCACCTGTACTAACCAAGAATATATCCATCTCTGCCTTAAAAATATCCACTAACTTGGCCTCCACTGCCTTCTGTGGCAATTGAGGCAATTCTCATCCTTGTATCCCTTCCTCTTCCCAAGCTCACAATTGGCCATTATGGGCTCCACCCATCCTTGGTCATCTGTTCCTGGCCCTGTAATGTTCTAGCCTTTCCTTACCTCCATGTGCAGGAAGGAACTGCAGATGCTGGTTTACACCAAAGACAGACACAAAATGCTGGAGTAATTCAGCGGGCGAGGCAGCATCGCTGGAGAAAATCGGTGACGTTTCAGGTCTCCGAGATATTCTGGGCATGTTTGCTGAAATGTACGGCTAATGGGTTAATCATTGGGAAATAAAACAGCTAATATATATTCTACCAGCATGATTTGAGATCACCAGGTAGATTTATTGGAGATACAAGGAAATGCAGATGCTGGAGCCTTGAGCAAAACACAAAGTGCTGGAGTAACTGTAGGGGGAATGGATAGGTGATGTTATGGGTCTAAAGAAGGGTCCCAACCTGAAACATCACTGATCCAGACACTCCACCAATGTCGCCGACCCTTTGAGTTACTCCAGCACTTTGTGTTTTGAACATAGACATATGCCCCTGTCCCACTTAGGAAACCTGAACGGAAACCTCTGGAGACTTTGCGCCCCACCCAAGGTTTCCACGTGGTTCCTGGAGGTTGCAGGTGGTTGCCGGAGGTTGCAGGTAGTGGAAGCAGGTAGGGAGACTGACAAAAACCTCCGGGAACCTCCGGGTGGGGCGCAAAGTCTCCAGAGGTTTCCGTTCAGGTTTCGTAAGTGGGACAGGGGCATTACTTATACAAGTGGTAATTTTGTCCAGTTCTATGCATGGATAATCAAAGTTGTTTTGAGAATATTGTTGCAATATTGGCTGTGACGTTAATCGCTTGCAGGGAATAAAAGGACTCAGAGCAAGGATGTTTGCAAGCCAGATTTATTTCATGTTGACCTTCAAAAAGCAGTGACATTTAATATTAATCCAAAGACTACCATTCTATGGGTCTCTGTGAACATTAAAATGATTCAAAAAACTTTGAAGATATATTTTAAACATTAATTCAAATTCTAATTCTAACAACTAGGGAAGGTTTAAGGGCCAAAGAGCTAGAGTAACTAAGTGGTCAGGCAGCATCTGTGGAAAAGGTGGATAAGTAACGTTTCAATAGACAATAGGTGCAGGAGTAGGCCTTTCAACCCTTCGACCCAGCACCGCCATTCCATATGATGATGGCTGATCATCCCCAATCAGTACCCCGTTCCTGCCTTCTCCCCGTATCCCCTGACTCTGCTATTTTTAAGAGTCCTATCTAGCTCTTTCTTGAAAGCATCCAGAGAACCTGTCTCGGAGGCAGAGCATTCCACAGACGGGTCAGGATTCTGCTTCAAACTTAAACCAGCATCTGCAGTTCCTTGTTTCAGCATCTCTTAGGTTTAAAGGCCTATGGACCAAATGCAGGCAAATGGGACAAGCCTACTTGGCCAACATGGTCAAGATGAACCGAAGGGACTATTTATGTGCTGTAAATCATAGTGATTACTTACTTACCTACTGCCTATTATGCCTCCTGGCATGTAGGGGAGCAACGAAGGTTCTCCACTCCTGCATGTTCAAGACTAGCTTCTAGACACTACCCCAGGTCAGGTCCATTGTTTTAATTTCCTCCTCTACAGTTCGACGCCAGGTGATTTTGGGTCTCCCTCTTTTCCTTTTCCCTTATGGCGTCTAGTGCAGGGCTATTCTTGGGATGCTGTGTGGTTCTCTTCACCATTGACATTCATCCTAGCATCTGTCGATAGCCCTGGAAGACCATCACGCCCAACAGTGTTGATTCCTTCAGTTGCTGTTTCCGTAACATATTTGTTTTACGAGACAGGGTTGTTAGCCCTCTGCTCAACCTCCAACCTGGAAGGACCAGTGGATCACTCCTCGTCCCGCCTCTACCCTTCGACCTGTCCAGCATGGGAGACCCTAACAGGAGACGAATCTCCCGCTAGCATAGCTCTAGGGGTCACTGAGACACACAAGCTCCCCGGCCACGACAAGGTTGCATTCCAACGGGGAGTCATAGAGTCATACAGCGCGGAAACAGGCCCTTCGACCCAACTTACAATTCACGCCGACCAACATGCCCCATCTACACTAGTCCCACCTTCCTGCCTATATCTCATATCCCTCTAATCCTACCCTATCCATGTACATGTCAAGAGATTCAATATTCATGTGTCCCAGATAGGACAATGAAATTCTTGCTTTGCTTCAGCACAACAGAATATAGTAGGCATGAATACAGAACAGATCAGTGTGTCCATACACCATTATATAAATAATACACACATGAATAAATAAACAGATAAAGTGCAAATAAACAGATAATAGTCTATTAATGTTTAGAGTTTTGTTTGAGTTGAGTTTAACAGTCTGATGGCTGTGGGGAAGCAGCAATTTCTGAATCTGGGCGTTGCAGTCTTCAGGCTCCTGTACCTTCTACCTGAAGGTAGCGGGGAGATGAGTGTGTGGCCAGGATGGTGTGGGTCCTTGATGATGCTGCCAGTGACTGCGATAGATCCCCTCGATGGCAGGGAGGTCAGAGCCGATGACGGACTGGGCAGTGTTTACTACCTTTTGTAGTCTTTTCCGCTCCTGGGAGCTCAAGTTGCCGAACCAAGCCACGATGCAACCTGTCTTATTGTTTCTCAAACGTTGTGATAGTCCGGCCTCAACTACCTCCTCCGGCAGCTTGTTCCATATACCCACCACCCTTTGTGTAAAAAAGCTACCCCTCAGGTTCCCATTAAATCTTCCCCCCCTCACCATTAATGGTGACTATGATAACTATTCATAAGCATTCTAACACATGGTTAAAAAGCTTAACTATATTCCTGCAAGTTTATTAGAGAATGAAAAAATCCTTACACGTTCTGAGAATATTACAATTTGTATAAGGTCAACTATTGCCAGGGAAATATACCTGTTGAGCTGAACTCTCTCATCAGCAAATAAATCCATGAAATTTGAAGATTTTTTTGTGTATTTTTTGGATTTATGCAGTACGATCATTTTATATATTTTTAATTGATATTTAGAAAATAAATTCAAAAAGCAATGATTACTATTTTATTGGTGTTATTTCATTGCATAATATTTGCCTTCCTTCTTGAATACATATTCCAGATTCAGGATAAAGAGCATTTGATATGTATTAAAACTCCATTCAAAATTCAATGGTCAAAGGTTATATTATTGTCAAATGAACATTGTCACAGGTACAGTAATATTCTTTCATTGTGGAGAATTTAGTAAAAATCTTACTATCATACAATCATACTTAAGTGCATAAGTGTAAGATTAGGAAATGACACTGAGGTTGTGCATAAGAGTCGCCACATTTCTGGTGCCATCTTTTACCCTTCAAGTTTAGAGTTGTTAACAATGTTAGAGTCTTAACTTGGCCATAAAGGCCCGTTGTCCTGGTGACGGCACTGGGTTGAAGTTACTGGGGTCGGCCTGGCCAGAAGCTGTTGTCGATGTCCCTCACTGCTGCTCCACCGCTCCGTGATGCTGCAGGCCGCGTCCGATCCACGCGCTTTACTAAGGCCACGGACGCCAACAGGATTAACAAACTCATCATGAATGCTGGCTCCATCCTGATGGCGGAGTTGGGTTCATGGGAGGTGGTCTTAGAAACATAGAAACATAGAAAATAGGTGCAGGAGTAGGCCATTCGGCCCTTCAAAACTGCCCCGCCATTCAATATGATCATGGCTGATCATCCAACTCAGTATCCTCACTTGCCTTCTCTTCATACCCCCTGATCCCTTTAGCCACAAGGGCCACATCTAACTCCCTCTTAAATATAGCCAATGAACTGGCCTCAACTACTTTCTGTGGCAGAGAGTTCCAGAGATTCACCACTCTCTGTGTGATAAATGTTTTTCTCATCTTGGTCCTAAAGGATTTCCCCCTTATCCTTAAACTGTGACCCCTTGTCCTGGACTTCCCCAACATCGGGAGCAATCTTCCTGCATCTCGCCTATTTCTATAAGATTCCCCCTCAATCTTCTAAATTCTAGCAAGTACAAGCCGAGTCTATCCAGTCTTTCTTCATATGAAAGTCCTGACATCCCAGGAATCAGTCTGGTGAACCTTCTCTGCACTCCCCCTATGGCAAGAATGTCTTTCCTCAGATTTGGAGACCAAAATTGTACGCAATACTCCAGGTGTGGTCTCACCAATACCCTGTACAACTGCAGTAGAACCTCCATGCTCCTATACTCAAATCCTTTTGCTATGAGGCGAGGGGGGGATGCTCCTCAAACTGCGGAGCATCCTGGACAATACAGCTCACCCGCACCATGACACACTGGTCAACCTGAGGAGTGAGCACCTTCAGCAACAGACTGGTTCCACCAAGATGCAGCACAGAACGCCACAGGAGATCCTTCTTACCTGTAGCTATCAAACTGTACAACTCCCCCAACCCCCCTTCTGTTTTGTGGGGTGGACTGACTGGAAAGACCCGAAACCACCCCCCCCCTCCCACCCACCCGCTGATTCCCTCCCCAATCTTTGCACATCCCCAATCCTTTCCAGTCATCACTTTAACTTAATGTTTCATGTATTTTGTGTTTTGATGACAGTTTCCCCCCTGGGATAAATAAAGTTATATCGTATTGTATCGTATCGTATCATATCGTTGCCTTTTTGGAGCGGCACCCAATCCAACTTGAGCCCCAGGCTGCTGCAAGGCCTCCAGCAGCCCACTCCACCAACTCCTTGATCCGGACCCATCGACCTGCGAATGCGCCAAGCCTCGCCTCGCGTGGCCACCGCTCAGCCTCCCTGCCCCGTCCGGGGTGCCTCCCGTAGCTGGTCTCCAAGGGCATTGGAGTATGTAAGCCCACAGCCCACTCACCGACACCATTTCTCAATTTAAATCTTTCTATTTGAATTTCACAGCAATTTGCATACGTACAATAATAACAGACAGTGACAGTTAAGGCCTAATTGTGCAACAGTATGTAAGCAACCCTCAAAGCCCTTGCCCTTATCCACCTTCAACCCACCCGAATCAGGTCGGAACCAAACGGGGACAAACAACACTCACATACATACACATCCACACAAATATGGTAAGATAAACAAAACAAAAAGTACTAAAAAAAAAAAGTCACTAATAACAGTAAATAAGTAGTAATTAAATAAATAAGTGTGGGTGCGGGGGAGGGGGGGGGGGGGGGTTTAAGGGGACAGCAGCTGCAGTAGAGCAGAACAATGGTGGAGAGCACTCAGTCCTCTTCCGAGTCCAGGGACAAGTTGAGAGAGTTAACCAGTTCCAAGAAAGGGAACCAACACCATTTCTATCCTCCATCCGCCACTGCTGCCTTCAATGTTGAATCTCCATCGTGTAGTTTCCAATGATGGCTCTATGACCATGATGTTCCATGTTTTAAGGAGCATTCACCTGACACAAACTGTGAACAGGGTGACAAGGCAGCACAGTGGAGCAACAGTAGAGTTGCTGCCTCACTGCGCCAGAGAACTGGGTTCGATCCTGACCATGCGTGCTGTCTGTACGGTGTTTGTACGTTCCCTACTGCGACCACGTGGGTATTCTCCAGGTGCTCCGGTTTTCCCCCACATCCCAAAGACGTGCAGGTTTGCAGGTTAATTGGCTTCTGTAAAAGTTTCCCTAATGTGTGGGATCGAACTAGTGTATAGGTGATCATTAGTTAGAGCGGGCTTGGTGGACCGAAGGGTCTGTCTCCACGCTGTGTCTCTAAAACTAATAACTAAAAACTAAAAACAATTACCAGCAATGGCCAGAAAGTTGATAATTCAAATGTGTGCATTGTTAATCAAAGTACACAGATATCAGTCTAAATGTCCACAGCTCATCATTACATTCCCATTGTAAATACCTGCAGCCTGTTTATTTCAGTGATTAGAATCATACAGTCATATAGCGTGGAAACAGGCCCTATGACCTAACTTGCCCACACCAGCCAACATGTCCCAGCTACACCTGCCCAAGTTTGGCCCATATACCTCCAAACCTGCCCTATCCATGTACCTGTCTAACTGTTTCTAAAATGTTGGGATAGGCCCTGTATCAGCTACCACCTCTGGCAGCTCGGTCCATACACCCACCACCCTTTGTGTGAAAAAGTCACCCCTCCGATTCCTATTAAATCTTTTTCCCTTCAATTTAAACCTATGTCCTCTACTGTTCACCTAACCAAACTATTCCTCTCATTATATTATATACCTCTATAAGATCACCCCTCATCAATGCAAGAAAATAAAAATACTCATCAGGATGTTGATACTGAAGAGTTAAAAATAAGATGTACAATAAAGCAAAACTAATTAAATGCATCCACCTCCACACAATACTCATTTGATTGCATAACTAATATATTAATTATGTTGTAACACCGGTTTGTTAATTAATTCATTTATATTTAGTTTCTCTGGTAATTAAATGGGCTATTTTTGAGTTATTTTCATGAACTACACGTATATTTTCAAGATGAAATGTTCACCCATCCCCACACAACCGTTCCCGATAAGATAACGTTGCCTAGATTACAGCTAAATCAATTCACGACTGCAATCAGATAATAATAAACAAAACATGGTTTTGTTCACTTACATTCCTAATATGTCGATGAAGACACAAAAGTTTTGCATTGCGAGTTAGACGACTGAGATCTGTTCTTCACGCCAAATTGAGCTGGCACTGTGTTTAACCGTAAAATATTATATTTGTTTAGTTTAGATTAGAGATACAGTACGGAAACAGGTCCTTCGGCCCATCGAGTCCATGCCGACCAGCGATCCCCGCACACTAGAACTTTTCTACACACTGTAGGGAACATTTACAATTATGCCAAACCAATTCACCTACAAACCTGCACGTCTTTGGAGTGTGTGAGGAAACCAAAGATCCTGGAGAAAACCCACGCAGGTCACGGGGAGAACGTACAAACTCCGTACAGACACCACCCGCAGTCAGGATCGAACCCGGATCTCTGGCGCCGTAAGGCAGCAACTCTACCGCTGCGCCACCGTGTTGAAAGGTGTTTATTGTGGATCTGAGCTATTGCAGAGAAAGCTAAATGTAGACATGTTGGTTTTATTTTTTCACTCTGCAGGATGTGAATTTTCCCGTGGCCTTGGTACGGTTGAGAAAAATCAGTCAGGTTGTTTCAATATGCTATCTAGTGAATTATATTAGAAATGTAAGGACTTGGGTTCAATATTATAAATAGACACAAAAAGCTGCAGTAACTCAGCGGGTCAGGCAGCATCTCTGGAGAAAAGAAATAGTTGACGTTTCTGGTTGAGACTCTTCTTCAGACCAATATTGTAATCCTGGTTTGGAATTAATATGCCATTCATTTATATTTGAATTAACTGGAAAATGAGTGGGCTACTTTTGTGCTATTTTCATGTAGAACCTCACATATAAATTCCAGATGAAATCTTCACTCATCCCCACACAACCCCACCTGATTAGTTTAGTTTAGTTTAGCTTATTGCCATTTGCACCGAGGCGCATTGAACAGTTTTTTTTGCGTGCTATCAGTTAGTGGAAAGACCCGAAACATCACCCATTCCTTCTCTCCAGAGGTACTGCCTGGCCCGCTGATTTGCTCCAGCATTTTCCGACTATCTTCAACGGAAAAATTATACCTGATTAAAATACATGATCAGATGAAGTTGCCTAGATTATAGCCAGAACAATTCATTACGGCAATTAGAAGAAACTTGGCTTCAAGTACATGATTTGGCCAGATGCATGTATAATTAGCAAGAAGATTTTGGTATTGTCCTGCGCTTGTTTATTGTCCTCCTAGGATAAAACATCTGTGATCAATAGCTCAAGAAGGAACTGCAGATGTTGGACAATCGAAGTTAGACAAAAAATGTTTGGAGAAATGCTGGAGAAAACGGGTGAGGCAGCATCTATGGAGCGAAGGAAATAGGCGACGTGGGTTTGTGGGGGGGGGGGGGTGTGTGCGGGCAGAGAGGATGTGGGGGGGGGGAGGTTGTGTGAGCGGGGGGAGGGGTGTGTGGGGGAAAGCGACTGTGAGGGTGGGGGGGTTGTGGGGGCAGGGGGGTGTTGGGGTGGGGAGTTTGTGGGAGTAGGAGGGGGGGTTTGGGGACGGGGGCGGTTTGTGGGGGCGTGAGGTGTGGGGGGTGATTGTTGTGGGGGAGGTGTGGGGGGTTTGTGAGGTGGGGGTTTTGTGTGGGGGTGTTGTGGGGGGGGGGGGGTTATGGGGACGGGGGTGGGGGGGGGGGGGTGTGGTTGTAGGAACGGGAGAGTTGTGGGGGCAGGGTGGGTTTAAGGGGGCAGGAGAAGGGTTGTGGGAGTTGTGGGAGGGGGGGGGGGGGGTTGGGGGAGGGGTGTGTGTGTGTGTCAGGGGGTTGTGTGTGTTGGGGGGGGTTGTGGGCAGGGGGGCTTGTCGGGGGAGGGAGTGTGTGGGCAGGGGGGGGTGTGTGAGGGGAGAGGAGAGTGTGTGGTCGGGGGGGGAGTTGTGGGGGGAGAGGGGTGTGTGTGGTCGGGGAGTGAGTGAGTTCAGAGAAAAGACAAGGGAAGAAGCATGGGGGAGAGGGAGGTATCACAGGGGAGGGTGGGAGGAGCCAGTGAGGGGAACCAGAGGAGTAGTGGCAGGAAGTGGAGGTGATATGGATTGGACTCCCAGCAGGCGCTGGTCGCTGTTAGTTCTCCTCCACCGAGATCACAGTCTCCACTTTACGTTTGGCCACATCGGCCACATCTCCGACTACGGGCTGGGCTGGGCTGGGTCTCCGACTATGGGCTGGGCTGGGCTGGGCTGGCTGGCTGGGCTGGGCTGGGCTGGGCTGGGTCTCCGACTACGGGCTGGGCTGGGCTGGGTCTCCGGTCTCCAACATGGGCTGGGCTGGGCTGGGTCTCCCACACTGGCCTGGGCTGGGTCGGGGTCTCCAACATTGGACTGCTTGGGGCTAGGCTGCTTGGGGCTGGGCTGCTTGGGGCGGGGCGGGGTGGGGCAGGGCTGGTCTGGGCTGCTTGGTTCTGGGCTGGGCTGCTTCGGGTCCCTCCAAAAGTCCGTTTGTAAACCTCCGCCGGCCATCCTCAGCTCCAGTAAAGACACGATGGCGCAGGAAGGGGCGGACCGTCCCGG
Organism: Leucoraja erinaceus; assembly: GCF_028641065.1. Lineage (NCBI taxonomy): Eukaryota > Metazoa > Chordata > Chondrichthyes > Rajiformes > Rajidae > Leucoraja > Leucoraja erinaceus. Next base: position 10,333,826 of record NC_073384.1, on the reverse strand, counting down.
GGAGTGACAGGGGAAGAGACCAATCCGCTCACTGCTGACTGGCAGGAGACCAGATAGATCCATCGTGGAACGTTTTTGCACAAATAGAAAGACCGCCAAACCAGAAGATAACAAGATCAGAGTTTTAGTTATAGATAGATAGATAGATAGATAGATAGATAGATAGATAGATAGATAGATAGATAGATAGATAGATAGATGGATAGATGGATAGATGGATAGATAGATAGATAGATAGATAGATAGATAGATAGATAGATAGATAGATAGATAGATAGATAGATAGATAGATAGATAGATAGATATATAGATAGATAGTCTTTCTGTTGACTGGTTAGCACATAACAAAGCATTTCACTGTGCCTTGGTACAAGTGACAATAAACTAAACCAAGCTAATCGTGACTGCATCATCATACTCATTACAGTTTATTTAATTTGTATCACATACCTTCCCATGAATGAGCTTTACCCATTGGTGTACACATTGAGAAGACTTTCCATGCTTAGCATCAGTGAACATCGATCGACCAGTTTCAATAACATCTATAACTTTCTGATGTTAGTTCATAATAAGTTCATAAGTTTGTACGTATTCAGTGCATAATTAGGCCATTCGGCCCATCAAGTCTATTCCACCATTCAATCATGACTATCTTTCCCTCTCAATCACATTCTCCTGCCTTCTCCCCATAAACCCTGACACCTGTACTAATCAATAATCTGTCAATCCGCACCTTAAAAATATCAATAGACTTGGCCTACACAGCCATCTTAGTTTAGTTTAGTTTAGTTTAGTTTAGTTTAGCTTAGAGATACAGTGCGGAAACAGGCCCTTCAGCCCACCAAGTCCGCACCGACCAGCAATCCCTGCAAAATAGAAACATAGAAAATGTTTAGGTGCAGGAGTAGGCCATTCGGCCCTTCTAGCCTGCACCGCCATTCAATATGATCATGGCTACACATAACACTACCCTACACACACTATGGACATATTTACATTTATACCGTGGGAGGAAAACAAAGTTCATGGAGAAAACCCACGTAGATCACGGGGAGAAAACACAAATTCCATACAGACATGCACCCGTAGTCGGGATTGAACCCGGGTTTCTGGCGCTGTAAGGCAGAAACTCTACCGTTGCTCCACTGTGCAGCCCCAAATGAATTCCACAGATTCACCACCTACTGACTAATGAAGTTCCTCCTCATCTCCCTTCTAAAGATACGTCCTTTTATTCTAAGGCCACGGCCTCTGGTCCTAGACTTTCAAAAATGAAAGATATCTTGGCTCTGTTTCTGTCAATGCACATTCCATTACTTGTACATCTCTTGATTAGAATTTGGAAATATCCATGGGAACTGATTTATTCAAATGTCAATAACCCTTTATCTTGTAAAAAAAGCACAGTTTGTTGTTGGCATTGGACCAACTTTGTCCCAATGTTTAGTTTGCAGAATGATATTGTTCTCAGCAAGCCACCAAGAAAACTCTTAACCATAGCTGAGTAGAATCATAGAGTGATACAGTGTGGGAACAGGCCCTTGGGCCCAATTTGCCCACACCGGGCCAACATGTTGCAGCTGCACTAGTCCCACCTGCCCACGTTTGGTCCATATCCCTCCAATCCTGTCCTATCCTTGAATGAAAGCAGACTATTATCTAAATGGTGGCCGACTAGGAAAAGGGGAGATGCAGCGAGACCTGGGTGTCATGGTACACCAGTCATTGAAAGTAGGCATGCAGGTGCAGCAGGCAGTGAAGAAAGCGAATGGAATGTTAGCTTTCATAGCAAAAGGATTTGAGTATAGGAGCAGGGAGGTTCTACTGCAGTTGTACAGGGTCTTGGTGAGACCGCACCTGGAGTATTGCGTACAGTTTTGGTCTCCAAATCTGAGGAAGTACATTATTGCCATAGAGGGATTGCTGAGAAGGTTTACCAGACTGATTCCTGGGATGTCAGGACTGTCTTATGAAGAAAGACTGGATAGACTTGGTTTATACTCTCTAGAATTTAGGAGATAGAGAGCGGATCTTATAGAAACTTACAAAATTCTTAAGGGGTTGGACAGGCTAGATGCAGGAAGATTGCTCCAAATGTTGGGGAAGTCCAGGACAAGGGGTCACAGCTTAAGGATAATGGGGAAATCCTTTAAAACCGAGATGAGAAGAACTTTTTTCACACAGAGAGTGGTGAGTCTCTGGAACTCTCTGCTACAGAGGGTAGTCGAGGCCAGTTCGTTGGCTATATTTAAGAGGGAGTTAGATGTGGCCCTTGTGGCTAAGGGGATCAGAGGGTATGGAGAGAAGGCAGGTACGGGATACTGAGTTGGATGATCAGCCATGATCATATTGAATGGCAGTGCAGGCTCGAAGGGTCGAATGGCCTACTCCTGCACCTAATTTCTATGTTTCTAAGTTTCTAATAACATTATATTCCAACCCAGTAGCAATTACAATGTAGTTTGCCACATGTATAATGCTCTTAATTCTTTCCAAAATTGCTAAGGTCCTCTGAAGTGCTCTTCCCAGTAATGCCACTTATATTTGAGAGTTACTGTAGTGTTATAATGTAATGCACTGTTATTTTGATTGAAAGTGTCATAAAGTAATGCTTATTTATTCTATTTTCAACCACCCAAACGTAATTCTAAATTTATAGGTCTTATAAAATCATCAACGATACATGAAACATATTGTAATAAAAAATGAACTGCAAATGCTGGTTTATACCAAAGATAGACACAAAATGCTGGAGTAACTCAATGGGTCAGGCAGCACCTCTGGAACAAAATCAATAGGAGACGTTTCGGGTCGGGACACTTTTATGTAATAAAAATGAACTGCAGAATGAGATAAACAAAAAAAGATGAAACATTGTTTATCAATAATAGTTACCAATATCAGGAGTAATTAATGTATTTCTCTTTGAAATTACCAAAGTCATTAATTCACAGTCTCTTTTCATTATATAACCATATAACCATATAACCACATAACAATTACAGCACGGAAACAGGCCATCTCGGCCCTACAAGTCCGTGCCGAACAATTATTTTCCCCTTAGTCCCACCTGCCTGCACTCATACCATAACCCTCCATTCCCTTCTCATCCATATGCCTATCCAATTTATTTTTAAATTATACCAATGAACCTGCCTCCACCACTTCCACTGGAAGCTCATTCCACACCGCTACCACTCTCTGAGTAAAGATGATCCCCCTGATGTTACCCCTAAACTTCTGTCCCTTAATTCTGAAGTCATGTCCTCTTGTTTGAATCTTCCCTATTCTCAAAGGGAAAAGGGAAAAGCTTGTCCGTTATAATGAGGAACAGATGTCGAATGTATTTAAAGTTAACACTGCCATATTACTGATGTTGGTTAGAGTTGCGTAGGAAGGTTGGCTGATAAGATAGACAGGGAAGATGGAATTTCAGTCTAGACCAGAGATCGGTGTTCTCTTACAGGCTCATAGATTCATCGAGTCGACAGCTTGGACACAGGCCATATGGCCCAATTTGCCTACACCGACTCATGTCTCATCTACCTTAGTCCCACTTGCCTGCGTTTGCCCCATATCCCTCTAAACTTGTCCTATCCATGTACCTGTCTAATTGCTTCTTAAACATTGCAATAGACCCTGCCTCAACTATCTCCTTTGGCAGCTTGTTTTGTACAGCCTACCACCCTTTGTGTGAAAATGTTACCCTTCAGATTCCTAGAAAATCATTCCACCTTCACCTTAAATCTGGTTCTTGATTCCCCTACTTTGCACAAGAAACTCTATGTGTCTACCTGATCTATTCCTCTCATAATTTTATACACCTCTATAAGATCACCCCCTCATCCACCTGCGTTCCAGCGAATAGAGTCTCAGCCTACACAACTTCTCCTTATAGCTCAGACCCTTGAGTCCTGGCAACATCCTTATAAATCTTCTCTGTACTGTTTCCAACTTGACAACATCTTTCAAATAACATGGTGCCCAGAACTGAACACAATAGGTATCTGTAGGTTACACAAAAAAGCTGGAGAAACTCAGCGGGTGCAGCAGCATCTATGGAGCGAAGGAAATAGGCAACGTTTCAGGCCGAAACCCTTCTTCAGACTTTTCGTATTGTAGATTGTTTAGTCAGAGGGTGGTGAATTGTTTGCCACAGGAAGTCAATGGATATTTTTAACGCAGAGATGGTTAGATTCTTAATTAGTATGGGTGTCAGGGGTTATGGGGAGAAGGCAGAGAATGAGGTTAGGAGGGAGAGATAGATCAGCCATGATTGAATGGCAGAGTAGAGTTGATGGGCCGAATGGCTTAATTCTTCTCCTATCACTAATGAACATAAGGTCAATAATTCACAGATGTGATTTACAATTTATATCTTATCTTTTCCAAGTAATATCAGGCCAGTTTCTATCAAATAAGAAAATTGGCACGAATGTAGGGGAATATATAGTCTTCCCACTGATACAATACGAAAATATTTATGACATAATTGCCAGTAGTAGATGCTGTAGTTTTGTGTGTATTTGGCCCTGTAGTTTCCTTGTACACTGTGGAGCAGGCTGCAAGACCAGGATGGTTCAATACAGAACAACAGTGTAGGGATGGGATGCACAAGGTCTGAGGAGAAAGATTTGCAGATAGATAGATAGATAGATAGATAGATAGATAGATAGATAGATAGATAGATAGATAGATAGATAGATAGACAGACAGACAGACAGACAGACAGACAGACAGACAGACAGACAGACAGACAGACAGACAGACAGACAGACAGACAGACAGATATAGAGTCCGCTCCCATGACTAAAGGATTTTGCTCTTTGACTAGATGGATTGGGTGGGGTGGGAACAGATATGGAAAGGGGTGCAGACCCCTACCACAGATGGGTTATCGTTTATTTGGATTCCGAAAATCTTCAGAGCCTCTTACCCAAATCTTGATGTCAGCTTAAGTTTGACTTATGTCTGATCAGGTACATGATATGCATTGGATCCGGCGGGCAAAACTGAATGACTGTTGAAATCACTCAATAGTTAGTTCCTATTTTCAGTATTGTTGCAGATTTGTGCTTGTTGGAGTTCTTCCAAGCACATGAGTATGGGGAGGCACGGTGGCACAGCGGTAGAGTTGCTGCCTTGCAGCGCCAGAGGCCCGGGTTCGATCCTGACTACCGATATGTGTGTACGGAGTTTGTACATTCTCCCCGTGACTGCAAGGTGCTTTTCCACAGGTTCTCCAGTTTCCTCCCACATTCCAAAGCAGTAGAGGTTTGTAGGTTGATTGGCTTCAGTAAAAATTGTAAGTTATACCTATTCTGTAAGGTTAACGTATACGGGGATCGCTGGCAGCATGGACTTGATGGGCCAAAGGGCATGTTTCTGTCTTTGAAGGAGCTGCAGGTGCTGGTTTACACCGAAGATAGACATAAACTGCTGGGGTAATTCAGCAGGACTGGCAGCTTCTCAGGATAGAAAGACTGGGTGGCGTTTCGGGTCGAGATCCTTCTTCAGACTGAGAGTCAGGGCCCGGGAGAGGGAAACTAGAGGCATGAAGTTCAGAACAAGTCAGATCCAGCACTGACGAGCAAGGAAAGATGGAGCCCACATTGATGGCTGTGGAAGAGGTGATGATGAAGGGATATATGGAAGCAAACAGTGGGATGACTGCATGTGGGAAGGACAGAGAGAGAGAGGTAATGCAGGGGTTACTTGAAATTAGAGAAATCAATATTCATACAAAAACAATTTTACAAAAAAGCTATGATATTGTTTGTGACAGCAAGTAGCTGTTTCTGCACCGTATCACTAAACTAAACTATACTAAACTATGTGTGGACACCACCCATGCACCAGCACTGATTGGTTTAAAGCATTTAACTTTGTAAAAATACTTTGTTATGATTATGCCATGACATGCTTATTGTTGAGGGTGAGGATGAGCATTTTATTTGCAAGCAAAATGGACTTAAAAGACAGGTATCAGAAAAAATAAGGCATTAAATTGTGTGATCAAGCTGCCCTCTTTATAGGCTCCATATTTTTCAAGTGTAGGAAGGAACTGCAGATGCTGGTTTATACTGAAGATAGACACAGAATGCTGGAGTAACTCAGCGGCCAAGCAGCATCTTTGGAAATAAGGAATAGGTGATGTTTCAGATCTGAAGAAGAATCTCAACCTGAAACAACACCGATTCCTTTTCTCCAGAGATGCTGCCAGACCCGCTGAGTTACTCAAGCATTTTATGTCTGTCTTGTATATTTTCATGGTTTTTTTTTGAATTTTAAAGTTGTGCCCTGGGATATTGGTCATTCATCTGCAGGAGCAGACAGGGTTTAAAATATCCTGCCTAAAGCAAGGCTGACCTCCAAGAATAAATTCATCAGTTCCAGGAGAAGAATAGGACCATTCGGCTCATCAGGTCTACTTCTCCATTCCATCATGGCTGTTCTATCTTTCCCTCTTAACCCCATTCTCCTGCCTTTGCCCCATAACTCCTGACACCCGTACTAATATAGAATGTGTTCATCTCCACCGTACAAATATCCATTGACTTGGCCTCCACAACCGTCTGTGACAATGTAGACACTTCCTCTAAACTGTGTGGGATAGCCTAGCATATGCTGGGCACTGCTGTAAGGTGAGAGAGCAGTTGAAATGATATGTGCAGAGCAATTTTTTTTCCAACAAGTGTGTCAGGTGCCGGGAACACGTTGCCAGGGAGGGTGGTGGAGGCAGATATGATAGCGGCATTTATGAGGCTTTTAGATCGGTGCGTGGATATTCAGGCAGTGGAGGGGAATGGATCACATGCAGGCAGAGAAGATTAGTTTATCAGTCTTCAGTCGTTGTAGGCCAAAGGGCCTATTCCTATGTTATGCTGTCCGATACTCGAATAAGAACACGAACCTCCAGGGTAGCTCTTGGTATCCAAGTATCTTCTGGCTCAAAAGCACGTGTGTCCCACATTGAACTGCAGCTAAAAATGCACCACTGCCAAGATTGAGATTCGCAAGTTCAACCTCACTCTGATATAAACAGTGACCAGTTGTCAGCAGTGAAATCAACATAGCCACAAGGAACTGCAGCTGCTGGTTTACAAATGAGACACAGAGCATTGGAGTAACTGAACGGGTCAGGCGACATCTCTGGAGAACATGGATAGGCGGCGTTTCGGATTGGGACCTTGCTCAGACTGATTGTAGTAGCTGGAAGAGAAATGGAGGCGGGGCAAAGCCTGGCAAGCGATAAGTGGACACAGGTGAGGGGAGTTGAGTGCTAGATGGTTGGACAAAAGCCAAAGATGAAATGACAAAAAGCTTTGTCCAATCTTCACTTCCAATATCTCCCCCTACTCCAATCAGTCGGAGGGACCAGCCCCAAAAAGCCACCCCTCCATGTACTCCAGAGGTGCTGCTTGACCCATTAAGAAACTCCAACACTTCTTTAATCAGAGGATAGTGAATCTGTGGAATTCTTTGCCACAGAAAGTTGTGGAGGCCAAGTCAGTGAATATTTCGAAGGCAGAGACAGATATATTCTTGATTAGTACGGGTGTCAGAGGTTATGGGGAGAAGGCAGGAGAATGGGGTTTGGAGGGAGAGATAGATCAGCCATGAATGAATGGCGGAGTAGACTTGATGGGCCGAACGGCCAAATTCTACTCCTCTTCCTTATGACCTTTTGAGACATGACGGTATTACTTATACCAGGCCAGCGATCGCATTTCAAATGTGTTTCATCAGCTCAAAAGCACTTGATGTCAGGCCAGGAGCTAAGCAAAGGCCAATGCTTATTTTAGCCTTCAACAGGACACATAAAGTGCTGGACTAACTGAGCAGGTCAGGCAGCATCTCTGGAGAACATGGATAAGTGGTGGAGACCCTTCTTTAATCTGATTGTAGTAGTCTGAAGAAGGGTCCCGACCCAACACATCACCCACCCACGTTCCCCCGAGATGCTGCCTGACTGGCTGATGAATGCAGCACTTTGTGTCGTTTTGTGTAATAAATAGCATCTGCAGTTCTTTGTTTCTTATTTTAATCTTACTTGCAGCAATTGTTCAATGTCTTCATTCCATCGCAAGATCCATGGGTTTTACTTAAAATTCCACTTTAACATCACTTTTTCAAAAGATATTTTGTTTTAGCTTTGGCTTCCTGTTATATTAATTCCTCCAGTTTTCCATCGGTTGCTTGTGTGTGACCTCAGGCACTTCACGTGGTTACTGAAGCTGAGCTACTTTTTGTGCCTATCAGCATTTTGCCAGCATTTTGTGCCTATCCGAAACGCTAACTATTCCTTTTCTCCAGAGATGCTACCTAACCCACTGAGTTACTCCAGCATTTTATATCTATCTGTCCTGCTCCATTGTCAGAGTGATGCCACACACAGATTGGAGGCACAACACCTCACTTTTCAGTTGAAGATAGACACAACATTCGGAAGTACTGTAACAGCGAGACAGGCAGCATCTCTGGATAGAAGGAATGGGCAAAGGAAGGCTAAGTCTGAAGATGGGTCTCGACCCGCAACATCACCCATTCCTTCTATCCAGAGATGCTGCCTGTCCCGCTCAGTTACTCCAGCATTTTGCGTCTATCTTCTGTGTAATTTCGAGAATTTAGAAGATTGAGGGGGGATCTTATAGAAACTTACAAAATTCTTAAGCGGTTGGACAGGCTAAATGCAGGAAGATTGTTCCCGATGTTAGGGAAGTCCAGAACAAGGGGTCACAGTTTAACGATAAGGGGGAAATCTTTTAGGACCGAGATGAGAAAAACATTTTTCACACGGAGAGTGGTGAATCTGTGGAATTCTCTGCCACAGAAGGTAGTTGTGGCCAGTTAATTGGCTATATTTTAGAGGGAATTAGATGTGGCCCTTGTGGCTAAAGGGATCAGGGGGTATGGAGAGAAGGCAGGTACAGGATACTGAGTTGGATGATCAGCCGTGATCATATTGAATGGCGGTGCAGGCTCGATGGGCCGAATGGCCTACTCCTGCACCTATTTTCTATGTTTCTATGTAAACCAGCATCTGCAGTTCCTTCCTTCACTGTTTGTTCAGGCATTTTCCAACCCAGTGGTATGAAGTGTTCAGGATGGAACTGCAGATGCTGGAAAATCGAAGGTAGACAAAAGTGCTGTAGAAACTCAGCAGGTGAGGTGGTGAGGCAGCATCTATGGATCGAAGGAAATAGGCAAAGTTTCGGGTCAAAACCCTTGAAGAAGTGTTTCGACCCAAAATGTCACCTATTCCTTCGCTCCATAGATGCTGCCTCACCCGCTGAGTTTCTCCAGCATTTTTGTCTATCCAGTGGTATGAACATTGGTTTCTCTAACTTCAAGTAACCCTTGCACTCCCTCCCTCCCCTCTATCCCCCCCTAGCCATCCTGCTAGTTCCACTGTTCGCATCCTTATGTCCCAGTCATTTGCACATCTTCCCCAGCCAACAATGACCCATTATGTACTCCACCTTTCCTGAGGTCATCTGTTGCCGGCCCTGGTTTATTCTGGTCTTCTCTATCTTTCACTCTGAAGAAGGTTTCCGATCCGAAACGCCGCCTATTCTTTTTCTCCGGAGATGGCACCTGCCCTGCTGAGTTTTTACTCCAGCAGTTTGTGCCTACCATTGATATAAACCAGCATCTGCAGTGCCTTCCGACACACTTCATGGGGTTAACTGGTATGGCCAAATAAATAAACACCAAATCATTCCAGACCCAATGTGGCTGACAAGATGTCAACTTTCAACCTTCTTATTTCTGCTGATCAGCAATAATATTTGGCCAACTCACAATATTCTGCCTTTGCAACAAAAAAGAAAGAAGAGGTTCTTTTAAAGAAATAATTCCAAATGTTTATTTAAAAAATGTATGCAATAATGAACGCCATAGTCGTGTTTTTTTACAGTTCATGTAAATATGTAAAACTGATTTAAAAAGTGATTATACAGATATTTCAAAATATATATATAATAAATATTAATGAACAAGTTCCCCATCTCGATTCCCCCAGCCCCAAATAATTGTGCATCCTCTGGGTCAACATCTAGATGTACAACTCATTGATGTGTTGCTAATTCATATTGGAGTGATAGGGCGTGATTTCCTTTTAACATTAGATAGACATAAAATGCTGGAGTATCACAGCGGGACAGGCAGCATCTCTGGAGAGAAGAAATGGTTGATGTTTCCGGCCGAGACCCTTCTTCAGACTGAATCAGGGGAGAGGGAGATACAGAGATCAGGACATGTAAGGCGTGAAAACGGGACAAAGGGGACGAAGTTCAAAGGGAAATGTTGAATGGATCATGTTATAGCGAGGAGAAGGTAATAACAAAGCAAACAGAGATAAAATGTAAATGAGGATAATCAGACTAGAAGGAGAACTGGGACGTGGGAGAGAGAGAGGGGGAAGTCAAAGGTTACTTGAAGTTGGAGAAGTCAATATTCATATCGCTGGGGTGTAAACTGCCCTCCAATTTACGCTGGGTTTCACTCTGACAATGGAGGAGGCCCAGGACAAAAAGGTCAATGTGGGAATGGGAGGGGGAGTTAAAGTGTTTAGCAACCTTTAAAGAATGATAGTTTCCAAAGTCTCGGCGTCGGATCCACAAATAACATTGTTATCACGGAAATCAGATTATAATCTGCCTTGTGCTTGCCAGCAAGGTGGGTCACTTTGTGCAAAACGCGGTCCTTCACAAATGTGGCGTCGCGGTTGAGTTGCCGCCTTGAACAACGCCAGAGACCCGGGTTGGATCCTGACCACGGATGCTGTCTGTACGGAGTTTGTCCGTTCTCCCCGTGAACCGTGTGGGCTTTCCCCGGGTGCTCCGATTTCCTCCCACACTCCCAAGTTGAACGTGCGGGTTGTAGTGGCTTCAGTAAAGATTGCAAATTATTCTTAGTGGGATAGTACTAGTGTACGGGGTGATCGCCGGTCGGCGCGGTGGGCTGAAGGGCCTGTTTCCGCGCTGTATCTCCAGACTAAAAAAACTAAAACGGAACAATTGCTTAAATAAACATCACCTAATCGATAGATGTAGTCATCGCGAACTTTGGAATTTGGCTTTCACATTTTTTGCTGAAAAATATATATACTTATCCTCGGAGCAACCTATCGTTTACTTTAAAAAAAAATGATTTCTACCTGGGTGAACGGCTCATGGCTAAGGAATATCCAAGATGAATGTATCGTGTGCGGGAGCTTTCCATTAACAGTCAGCTTTGCATGGATGTCTGCCATCAATTAATCCAACTGCATCGCCTGACCATCAGCAAAACTCGAATACGACCTTTAGGTTTGGCATCAGGCTAAAAAAAATAGCGCCCTGTGGGTTGGGGAACTTGTGGAGTTACAATGGGAATGGGATGCATTGGGAACAGAGTGGAGTTGAGAGATGGGATTCGCGCTCACACCATTACTGCTGCCAGCCGCGGGGTCGCAACGCCCATTGATGGATTTACCCCTCAATCCCACCAGACTGCCACCCCCCACCCCCCCTCCCCCCTCCCCTCTCCCGTTCTATCGAGTTGGGCTGAACAGTCTCGTCTCCACACCTAGCCTCAGGTCCCCGCGTTGCAAATGTCGTTGGTGTACCGCAGTTTCTGATCATCGCCAGTGGTGACCTGGCTGAGATTCACGTCTTGCTCCTGGCTGGTCGCCTTGTACTTGGTGGACGTCTGCCAATTGCCCCTTTTCTTGAGCAGGTGGTGTCCCACCCCGGCGAAGATCAAAGTCAGCACGGCGATGGCGAACAGGCTGCCGAGGACAACCGCCAAGGACAAGCCGGCTCTGGCCAGGCCCTTTGGTTCGTCGGTGGCAATGGGGCCGTCAGACGGGGGAGAGCCGGAGCTTTCTTCCATCTCGCATGTGGCCCCGTCTTCAGACGGTTGGTAGCCGTCCTCGCATTGGCACTTGGCGCCGCTGGAGGTGGGGATGCAGGGGTGGGCTGGAGCGTCGTTGTCCCCAAAGTAGTGGCAGGTCCCCGTGTCGTCGTTGAGAATGTAATCGGGCGGGCAGTGACAGCTGATACCGAGGCATATGGCCGGGCACTCCTTGGATTTGCAATAGAAGACGCACTTGGTGTGGTCCGCAGGATCCGTCTGGAAGCCGCTCTTGCAGGAGCAAGTGAAACTTCCCTGCGTGTTGCCGCAAGAGTCGAACTGGCACGGATTGTATTCCATGCACTCGTTGATGTCCATGCATTTGCCGTCCTCGACCAGCCGGTAGCCGCTGGAGCAGCTGCATGTGTAGCTCCCCATTGAGTTATTGCACGTCTGTTGGCAGGGATTCCGCACACACTCGTCCACGTCCAAACAGCCCTTGTGGTCGGAGTCCAGCTGGTAGCCGGCATCGCAGAAGCAGACCGGCGAGCCGTTCCGCACCTCGCAGCGATGATCGCACCTCACCCCATCGCATGGGCTTATCTCGCTGCAGCTCCGCTGGTCCCCGTCCAACCGGTACCCCGGGTGGCAGCTGCAAGCCGGCGGCGGCCCGTCGTGGCAAACGTGCTGGCAACCTCCGTTCCCCACCCGGCATTGCCAAGGAGCCGTGCCCACGGGCAGCCAGTCCCGACTTTCGTTGCATCTCAGCGGCTCCTCGCCCGCGCTGACCAGGGCCACGGTGCCAGGGGGCAGCGCGGAGAAGTCCGAGCCCTGCGAGCCGAAGGGCAGGTGGTAGACGGCGGTGCGGTTGGCCAGGCTGGGGCAGCTGCCGTTGTAGCGGTATTCGCACAGCACCCCGTCCGTCTTCTCGTTGCACGGCCGTTCCAGCCACAGCTCGTCGCTGGAGACCACCACGCAGTGGGGTCCGCAGGTGGAGCCCGTCGCCGGAGCCCAGTTGGTGTAGTGGGTCGTGTCGCTGTCCCCGTCCACCCAGCGGTAGCCCCGCAAGAGGCTGCTGTTGTCGGGGCACGTCTTGTGGTGGAGTTGCAGCCCCAGCCAGTAGCGGGAGTTGGGCTGAGCGCCGGCCGCCTGCAGCAGCGCCGAGACGGCATCGGCCGCCACCGTGGTCCGCACGGTCACCGCGTCTCCCCCGTCCTTCTTGCAGGCGCTCCGGGCCATGTTAAACTTCCTGCGCTCCCTCCGCAAAGCGTAGCAGAAACCGTCCACACAGACGGCCGGCGTCGGCTCTTCCTCGTCCTGCGATTCAGAAAGCGCCGTGGACGCCAAAGCGCAAAGGGCGACCCAAACCACAATCATCTTCTCTCTCTCTCTCTCTCTCTCTCTCTCTAACTCTCTGTGTCTGTCCCTTCAGGCTTGGTCCGCTCTGAAGCCCCCCCTTTCCTCTCTGGTCCCGATTTCTCCCTGAAGCTCAGGTTTAAATACACTTGGCCTCTCAGCTGCACAAGGAAGGAAGTTCGTAAATAGGTTGGGTCTGTGATGCAAGGGATTTGAGTGGTTTGCCGTTTCCCTGCCAAATGCCCCACGCCCTTTCGAGCGGGTTCCTGCAACTGTGCAAGGAGACACCAGAAGTTGCTGCCTCTAACTTTTTAATCCCCCTTTCGCGAAGGCGGACGCGGATTGCCGGAAGATTATAGAGGTGTTTCCTTAACTTGGTAACGCCGGTCACTCTGGGTCACGTACTCACGGCACGATTCAAGTTGGAACATCGTAGCTCGGGGAGGAAGGAGGGGGAGGCGCTGTAATCTCGAACAAGAGCTCTTAGCTCTGATGATAGACACAAAATGCTGGGGTAAACCTCCTGCCCCACGGTACGAGTTTATTCCAAGAGTTCTCCCGAGTTTGCCCTGATTCGAATTCGGAGATTTACGGTAATGGCCACATCGTCGGTACTCATCATGTTGAAAAATCTTCACGAGTTTGCCCATGCTTATCTGCCGTTAGCGAGTCTCCCCGAGTACCTGCCGTTAGCGCTAAGAGACGTCCCCGAGCTCCGACGTACCCGCTACGATCATTCTCCGTGCTTACCACGAGTTTGATTTTTTTTTTAAACTCGGGAAAGCTCTTGGAATAGAAACATAGAAACATAGAATGAACGTGTACCGTGGGACAGGACTGTAAGTAACTCAGCAGGGCAGGCAGTATCTCTGCAGAGAAGGGATTCGTGACGTTTTGGGTCGAGACCCTTCTTCAGACTGAGCGTCAGGGCGGGGCTGGGGTGGGGTGGAGGGAGCCTAGAGATAGGGGAGTGTAAGGTGTGAAAACGAGAGATCAACACAGATGCGAATAAGGGAATGTGGAAGGTGGTTAAATGAGCCCTTGCATGGGTGCAGGAAGTAGCACCGAAGCAGATGTCAATGCAAGGGAGATAGAGTTCGGGGAAAGGGCCAGTGTACGCCTGGAACAGAGATTGTTCAACGTATCCTACCAAGAGGCAGGCATAGCTGGGGACCCATGGGAGTGCCCAAAGTTAAAAAGTAGCTTGAAATGTAGAATGGTTCATTGTTAGCTGAGGGGAAGGTGACAACGAGGAGGACTTGAACTAGTCGGAGAATGAGGGTGGAGGATGGGGATAAGGGGGTGGGGAGGAGAGAGAGGGAAAGCAAGAGTTACTTGAAGTTAGAAAAAAAACAAAATTCATAACGCTGGGGTGTAAGTTGCCAAGCGAAATACAAGGTTATGTTCCTCCAATTTATGCTGGGCCTCACTCTGACAATGGAGGAGGTCCAAGACAGAAGGGTCAGTAAGATGGGTTGACAGAATGTCACACGCACTGTGTTTTCAGGCGCTTTTGTTTCCTACTTAAGGTTCACTAGGCCTGAGACTTCAGTGAGATTTTCAAGATGTGGACTCATATACATCAGCGAGACCAAACTTAGACTGGGTGAACGTTTCGCTGAACACCTTCGCTCAGTCCGTCTGAACCCTACCCGATCTCCCGGTTGCTAAACACTTTAATTCTCCTTCCCATTCCCACACAGACCTATCTGAGCTAGGTCTCCTCCGTTGTCAGAGTGAGGCCAAATGCAAATTGGAAGAACAGCATCTCAAATTTCGCTAGGGCAGCTTACAGCCCAGTGGTATGAATATTGCAGGCCCGTAAAAAGCTTTTCAAAGAGGGGGGTGGCATGACAGGATTACAAAAACTTTATGTGAAATAATGTGCGCACAGCTCAAAGTCCGTCATGGCCGGGTCCTTGGCCCGCTTAAGGGCTCTGGGAGCTCTGGGGTTTTAGATGCTCTCTGGTGCATTCTGAGCCTTATTTTGGAGGATTTTTGCATCAAATTTATGACTAATATTTCAGAAATAATTTTGGTTGAATCAAGAGTGTGTGCGTGTGTTTGTGTGTGATCGCATCTACTTGAAAAAAACGACACACGAAGGCGATTTTTTTTTACATATTCCTGTAGAGTTATCCCGTGGAGTCCAAAATTGGCCTATCTGAAAAATTCATGCTTTATTTCTCGAGTTATTTATGAAAATGTTCACAAATCTGAAATGTCTTTGAAAATAGAAACCGAGTGGCTTTGGCTGATGAGGTCACAATGGTTCTGTGTGCTGCATCTGCGCTGTGTGAGAGGCGATCCCCAGCGAGCTGCCGCCCCGCGCCCCGCTCCCCGTTCCCCGTTCCCCCCTCCTGTGCGTGTGTGTATTTATTTGTTCGTAGCTGAAGACTGCGGCGGCCTTTGGTCGACACTCGCCCGCTCGCACCTCGTCTCGGGCCCTGTACCCGAGAGCTCCCACAAACTCCCGAGAGCTTTGGTCGACGAACGCTCGCGGGAACAGAAGACGCAGAAAGAACGAGCAAGGCAGGCCCTGTACCCGAGAGATCCCTCTCTCCCTTCTCTCTCTCCCTCCCTCCTCCCTCTCTCTCACCCTATCTCTCTCCCCCTCTCTCTCCCCCCCTCTCTCCCCCCTCCCTTCCCACCTCTCTCCCACCCTCTAACCCACCCCTCTCTCTCTCCCCCCCTAACCCCCCCCCCTCTCTCTCCCCCCCCCCCTAACCCACCCCTCTCTCTCCCCCCCCCCTCTAACCCACCCCTCTCCCTCCTTCCCCCTCTCTCTCCCTCCCACGCGGCGTTGTTTTTTACTCTGGGGAAAAAAGGGGGGTGCAACCGCACCCATCACACCCCCCCTTCGGACGGCTATGTATTATGGTCACTGTTGCCCAAGGGGCTTTGCACACAAGATCACTAACTAATCCTTCCTCATTACACAATACCCAGTCTAGGATAGCCTGTCCTCTAGTCGGTTCTTCTACATATTGTTTTAAAAAACCATTGCGTATATATTCCACTTTGCATCAACAACTCAGCAGTGGAGCAGGTGAAAAGCATCAAGTTCCTGGGGGTGCATATAACGGACACCTTAACCTGGTCCTCAAACATTACATCTCTGGCAAAACGGGCACAGCAGCGGTTGTACTTCCTCCGCAGGTTGAGAAGTTTACACCTCCACCCTCCCATCCTCGCCACTTTCTACAGAAGCACAATTGAGTCGGTCCTGACCAGCTGCATCTCCACGTGGTGCGGCAGCTGTACAGCTGCGGACTGGAAGTGTCTTCAGAGAGTGGTGAGGACAGCGGAAAAAATCATTGGGACTTCTCTTCCTTCCATCATGGACATGGGGTACAAGCACTGTCTGATTAGAGCTAAAGGCATTATCAGAGCCCCCACACACCCACAATTTGGACTTCATACTGCTTAACTCTGGGAGGAGGTACCGCAGCATGAAGAGCGGGACAACTAGGTTCTGCAACAGCTTCATCCCCCAGGCCATAAGATTACTGAACAATCAAAAAAACCGAGGCTAGAACTTTTTAAATATCGTCACTTTTAAAAACTTTTTAATATATTTATTTTACAGAACCATGCGCATGAGGCATTTTTATGGACGCACCTGGAACTTTTAACTATTAACTGATTTTGGAGAGTAAAATGCAACGAAATTTCGTTCAAGGTGCACTGTGTCTAGGTGTATATCTGAATGACAATAAAGTTTTCATACATTCATTCATGCATGCATTCAATCATTCATTCATTCATTCCAGGAAATCCTCCTCCTCAGTGCTCCCTACAATTTGGTTGGCCTAATCTATATGTAAAGTCACCCATGATAACTGCTGTGCCTTTCCTACATGCATCCCTAATTTCCTACTTGATGCTATCCCCAACCTCCCTACTGCTGTTTGGTGGTCTGTATACAACTCCAACAAGTGTTTTCTGCCCTTGGCTATTTTGCAGTTCTACCCATACCGATTCTACAGCATCCAAGCGAATGTCTCTCCTTGCTATTGCATTAATCTCCTCTTTAACCAGCAATGCTACCCCACTTCCTCTTCCTTTCTGTCTATCCTTCCTGAATATCAAATATCCCTGCATGTTTAGCTCGCAGCCCTAGTCACCCTGGAGCCATGTCTCTGTAATTCCAACTATATCATATTCCTAAACCACTAGCTGCGCATTCATTTCATCCACCTTATTACGAATGCTCCTTGCGTTAAGGCACGAAGCTTTCAGGTTTGTTTTTCTTATCTCCCTTCTATCTTTTCCTTCTGTCCTCCCTTTATGACCCTCTGTCTCCGAGCATTGGGTCCCATCCCCCTGCCCTGTTAGTTTAAATGTGTCCTTTCCTACACATTCTTTCCTGTTAATTTACATATGCGTCTACGTTGTTGACTGTAACCCCCCTCCCCCCCCTCCACTGTTTAGTTTAAACCAACCTGTGTCACACTAGCAAACCTGCCTCCCAGAATGTCAGTCCCCCTCCAATTAAGGTGCACCCGCCCCTTTTGTACAGGTCACATCTGCCCCAGTAGAGATTCCAGTGAATTAGAAATCTAAATCCCTGCCCCCTGCACCAGCTCCTCAGCCACACATTAAGATCCCCTATCTCCCTGTTCATACCCTCATTAGCACAAGGTACTGGAAGTAACCCAGTGACAAAAGCCTAGAAGTCCTGTTTTTCAGCCTCCTACCTAGTTCTCTGTACTCAGGTTGCAGAACCTCCTTCCTCTTCTTGCCCACATCATTTGTATCTACATGCACAACTACATTCGGCTCTTCACCTTCCCTCTCGAGGATGTTCTTAAGTCGGTCTGTCGCGCCAGCGAAGGGCTTGGACTCTAGCGCAGTGAATATTAAAACTCTTCATTGCTGAGGATCCGGGCTGTTTGTGTGGCCCCATTCAACAAGTACCATCTTCCAAATATATCCACATTTTAATGCAAACAAAAAAGACGCAAAGTACTTTAGTCACTCGTCTATGGAAAGACTTCGGATAATTGGCCTGTCTTTGGGAACCAGGGTACTTCTCCTTCGTGGGCTGTCGACAGCACAGTTTAGTTTATTGTCACGTGTACTGAGGTACAGTGAAAAGCTTTTAGTTTTGTTTTAATTTTAGAGATACAGTGTGGACACAGGCCCTTCGGCTTTACCTGCACATTAACGCTACTCGACATACACCAGGAACAATTCGACCAAGACAATTAACCTACAAACCTATGCATCTCCGGAATGTGGGAGGAAACTGAAGATCTCGGAGAAAACCCAGGAGGTCATGGGGAGAACGTGCAAACTCCATACAGACAGTACCCGTAATTGGGATCAAGCCCGGATCTCAGACTGAAAAAGAAGGGTCTCGACCCGAAACGTCACCCATTCTTTCTCTCCAGAGATGCTGCCTGGCCCACTGAGTTTCTCCAGCATTTCTTGTCTACCTTCGGTGTAAACCAGCATCTGCAGTTCCTTCCTACAAAAGGAACTGCAGATGCTGGTTGACAAAAAAAGTCACAAGCGCTGGAGAACCTCAGCAGGTCAGGCAGCAACCCAGGAGAATATGAATAGGTGACGTTTTGGGTCAGGACCCTTTTTCAGACTGATTCTGCGTGGGGGGGGGGGGAGAAAGTTAGAAGAGAGGAGGAGTAGGACAAAGCGTGGCATGTAATAGGTGAACGCAGGTGAGAGGGTGGGTTTGATGGGCAGATATTGGACAAAGGCCAGCAATGAAAAAATAACTACGAGACAATTGGTGAAAGAGTTGCGAATTGTGAAGCCAGAGGATGGAATGGAGGTGGAAGGGGGGAGGGTCGAAATTGGTGTGAGCCTAGGTGGGGCACAGGGGAGGGGGTGGGAAGAAAGAGATGTGTGGGGGATATAGAGGTTGTTAGAGGTTACCTAAGATTGCAGAAGTTCTTGTTCACCTTGGTTTGTAAGATCGTGGCATTTTCTGATGAGTAGATTTGAATAGCAGATGTGCTGATATGAATCTAGTCTCATCCTTAAGTTGGAATGATTAAATTTTCTTTTCATCAGACGTTACTCAATAGTGATCCAAGAGTCAAGAGTGTTTTATTGTCATATGTCCCGGACGGGGCAATGAAATTCTTAGCAAACTATGTGGGTGCACGCTCCACCTTCCTCTTCCATTTTCCACTATTGATGAGAACTATTGTAACAGCTACACCAGTCGAAATCAATTATCTCAACACAAACCAGGAATCAAACCTGCAGGTCTGGTCTGTAACTTCACATTAAACCGTTTCACAAAACAACCTGCTGTAGGTTTCCAAGCAATTCCTTGATATCTACACTCTGTGGGAATACAGTGTTTGTAATGTCTGCCTTTTTGCGTTTATTCATTCTATATCTCGTCTGAAATCAAAGTAGAATATGAGGTGAAGGCAGATTAAGTAAACTTTTATTAAAAATATATAATTACAGCAACATACCAAGAAAACCTACACATTTTTGTTATTTTCTCTTATCACCAGCAACCCTGTTGAGAACATTTACATTTTCCATGTTAAATGTTTTCACAAGTATGCCCACAGGCTCACTCATTAAAAAAAACACACATTCTTCCTGCATTTTTCAATCCATCAGCTTTATAATAGGGAAACAGAGAACTGCAGATGCTGGTTTACAAAAGAGGCACAAAGTGCAGGAGTAATTCAGCAGGTCAGGCAGCATCACTGAAGAACATGGACAGGTATTTCAAATAACCCTTGCACTCCCTCTCTCTCCATCATTCCCCCGCCCTAGTCGTCCTCTTCCATCGCCAACAATGGACCATTGTGGGCTCCACCTTAGCTTAGTCATCAGTGTTGGCTCTGGCTCTGTATCTTTTCATACCCCTAGTTCCCCTCTCCCCTGACTCTCACTCTGAAGAAGGGTCGCAACGCAAAATGTCACCTATTCCCTTTCTCCAGAGATGTTGCCTGCCCTGTTGAGTTACTCCAGCATTTTGTGTCCATGGACAGGTAACGTTTCAGGCTGGGACCCTTCTTCAGACTGATTGCAGGAGTGGCGAGGGGCAGGAAGAAAGCTGGAAGGCAAAGCCTGGCAGGTAGTCGGTTGATACAAGTGAAGGTTAATGTATAGGCAGATGATTGTGCAGTTAAAGTGCAGGGGAGCAGCGGAGGGGAACAGTGAACGAGGGTTTCAAAGAACTCCTCTCTCATTGCAGAGAGGAGGAAAACTTCAGTCTGAAGAAGGGTCCAGACCCATAATGTCACTGTTCCATGTTCTCCAGAGATGCTGCCTGACCCACTGAGATTCTTCAGCACTTTGTATCTATTTATTTAAAGAATATTATAATAGACTTGGGCTCCTTTCCTGAGTAATGCCAGCAGCCTGCCGAAGCAAACCTCATGATAAAGTACAAAGCAGACAGCTGTTATTATTACACCATTGTTGTCATTGTTTTTCCAAGGATAGTTGATTTCCCATCAAGCAGGGATCCACCCTTTGGAGCAATGTGTACAGTTTATCTTTCTGCTCTTGGTGAAAATATTTACAAGAAGCCAGGACTTAATTTTTGCTGCCTCGTTTTGGTGGTTACCGAGGGAAATAGGAGGCCCAATTTTCCTCTCCGAAAAATAACTATATTGAATTTGAAAGCGAGTAAAAGAATGTGGCCGGGCAGAAAAATGGCATTAGTATGGGATTAGTATGGATTTGATGGGCTGATGGGCCTGTTTCTGTAGTCTATAGCTCTATGACTCTTTAGACCTTAGCCGCTCTGCTCAACATTACAAGGAAGCAATAAGGAACAATAAAAGGAAGGTCATTTTTCATTTAGCCTGCAGGTATTAAGGTGCATGAGCACAAAGTGCTGGAGTAACTCAGCGGGTCTGGCAGCATCTCTAGAGCCAAAGGATGGGTGATGTTTCAGATTGATCCCTTCTTCAGACCACCAGTTCCTCTCTACATGGTATTAAGGTGCAGACCGATAGTGTTTTACTTGAGTTGATGGTGATATCTTTGCTGTTTGGTTGATTAAACCAATAACACCGTTCATTGATGATGACCATATTTTAATACTCCTATCATGGGCTTTTATTAACTTTTACCTAAAACAACAATTCTGACTTATAACATATCAAGATTTTGTATGGTTTCTCAAGAACATCAGAATTCTGCACAAGAGTTCGAGCCAGTGTCATTTGCCACACAAATGAATATTTCACAAAAGCGGGAGCAACTCAGCACGTCAGGCAGCATCCCAAGAGAAAAATAATAGGCAATGTTTCAGGTCAAGCCCCTTCTTCAGACACTTCTTAGGACAAATAAATGAAAGATGTGCAGAAAGCACTGATAAACAAAGAAAAGTGGAGCCCACAATGGTTCATTGTTGGCTGTGGGATAGGTGATAATGAGTTGAGGCCTACCAGAACCCTTGCATTGATTTGCTACTGAGTTAAAATAGATTATTGCTGGTCTAAAAGATACAGAATAAGCAGAAGTACTCTCTTCCCATAGTTGGCACAATTAAAATGATTTGGGGTTCATTTGCAATTGCAAGTTGCGTGTTTCTAGAAATGTGCTGCCTGTGTGGAGTTTGCATGTTCTCCCTGTGACTGCGGAGGAATGTCCCTCACACCCCAAAACACATACGTGTAGTTAATCAACTACTGCCTTGAAAATGGCATCACAAATAGATAGGGTGATCAAGAAGGCTTTTGGCACATTGATTTTCATCAGTGTATTGAGTGTACAATCTGTAGAAAGGAACTGCAGATGCTAGTATATATCAAAGATAGACACAAAGTGATGGAGCAACTCAGTGGGTCAGGTAGCATCTCTGGAGGCAAAGTATGGGTGATGTTTTGGGTTGGGACCTTCAGGCTGAAATAAGGAAAGGAACTGAAGGTAAGAAAATTGTATTTTCACACAAAGGGTGTTGGGTGTATGGAAGAGGCTATCAGAGGAGGTAGTTAGGCAGGGACTAGCCCAACATTTAAGAAGCAGTTAGATAGGTACATGAATAGGACAGGTTTGGAGAGATATGGACCAAATGCTGACAGATGGGACTAGTGTAGCTGGGACATGTTGGCCAGTGTGAGCAAGTTGGGCTGAAGGGCCTGTTTCCATGCTGTATCACTCTGACTCACTCTAAGAAAAGGCAATATGTTGCCAGCCTTGCTTTGTTCTGATCTTTTCCTTCCTTCAGTCCCCCCCCCCCCCCCCCCCCCCCGACTTTCAGTCTAGTGAATTGTTCTGACCCAAAACATCACCCATCCCTTTTCTCCAGATATGCTGCCTGACCCACTGAGTTAGACTTTGGGTCTATTGAGCATTGAAGTTGGAAGGTCATGTTACAGTTGCACAAGACAATGTTAAGGCCACATTTTGAGTAGTTTATAGTTAGGGCCACATTGAGCTGGAAATGGTGCAGAAAGGATTTATGAGGATGTTGCCTGGACTCGAGGGCCTGAGCTATAGGGAGAAGTTGAGCTGGCTAGGACTTTATTCCTTGGAACATGGAAGGATGAGGGGTGATCTTATAGAGATGTACAAAATAATAAGAGGGATAGATCGGGGAAATGCAGTCTCTCACACAGAGTAGGAGAACCGAGAACCAGAGGATATAAGCTGAGGGGGTATGATTTAATAGGAACCTTTGTGGCACTTCCTTTACATAAAGAGTATGGTATGGTTATGTTACTTTATTTCTCACATGTACCAAGGTGCAATGAAATTAATTGATGTATACAGTTCAGTACGTATCACTATACATAAGCACTTAGAGGGTGGTAGGTATATTGAATGAACAGCCAGAGGAGGTAGTTGAGGCAGGTACATTCATACGTTTAAGAAACATTTAGACAGCTACATGGCAGGTGGGACTAGTGTAGATGGGGTATGTTGGTCGGCGTGGGCATATTGGGCACAAAGGTCCTGTTTCCACTTTGTATGACTCGTTTTGGTCTCCTAATTTGAGGAAGGACATCCTTGTGATTGAGGCAGTGCAGCGTAGGTTCACGAGATTGATCCCTGGGATGGCGGGACTGTCATATGAGGAAAGATTGAAAAGACTAGGCTTGTCATCACTGGAGTTTAGAAGGATGAGGGGTTATCTTATAGAAACATATGAAATTATAAAAGGATTGGACAAGCTAGATGCAGGAAAAATGTTCCCAATGTTGGGTGAGTCCAGAACCAGGGGCCACAGTCTTAGAATAAAGGGGAGGTCATTTAAGACTGAGCTGAGAAAAAAAAATTCTCCCAGAGAGTTGTGAATTTATGGAATTCCCTGCCACAGAGGGCAGTGGAGGCCAAATCACTGGATGGATTTAAGAGAGAGTTAGATAGAGCTCTTGGGGCTAGTGGAGTCAAGGGATATGGGGAGAAGGCAGGCACGGGTTATTGATCGGGGACGATCAGCCATGACCACAATGAATGGCTCGAAGGGCCGAATGGCCTCCTCTTGCACCTATTTTCTATGTTACTGCAATTTGCCCCGTTGTGGTGGGTGATTGGTGAATGGGAAGTCGATAAGCGTGTGAGATACAGTAGGGTATGGGGAGATGGGTGCGCTGTGAGAGCCACTGTAGTCTCGATGGGCCAAATGGCCTGTACCTGTGTGGTGGCATCGTATCGTATCGTGGCATGGAAGTGTGATAGATATTCAGCAGGCCGGGCAGCATCTGTGGGGAGAGAGACAGTTAATTCATCAGGGGATAGACCTGCCTATCTTTCTTTCTGAAGCTGCAGCCGGGTGTGCAAGATACGAGCTCTTGAGGTGAGCACATATGGGTGGTTCTGGTTTATTGAATAGGTCTCTCTCTGGTCTATACTTCGGTTTGACTGGCTTCGATCTCGATGTAGTTGTCCCTTGAGCGGCTGCACTTGACATACGGAGCCCTGAATTTGGATTGTCCCGCCGCTTCAACCCAGCTGTAGTAGTCCCCGGCGTTGCTCTCTTTCTTCTTGAGCAGCCGGTGGCGAAGGCACAGGGTGAACCCCACCGCGCACAGCACTAGCAGGAGGACGGCGACAGAGACCAGCGCGCCCCTCAGGAACCACGACAGGCCGGGGGAGCGGTCCTGGATCTGGTCCCCGTCCCAGCTGGGAGAAGTAACGGCGGACAAGCCCGGGCCACGCGTCTCCGCCGCCAAGCTGCTGAGCCTGAGACGACCTCTGGTTTCTTCTGGCTGAGCGGAGGAGGTCCCAGGGCGAGGGGTGGCCGAGTCAACAGCGTGGAGCACCAGAGGAGCGAGTGTTGTGGGACTCCGGTCTCCCACCGTGGTGGCCGAGATGTGGGGGGTGGTGGCCCGGTCAGTCGGGAGACAGCTCACTCCGTCTTGCCCCAGCTTGCTCCCCGGACTGCAGGAACACTCGAAGCTGCCCATCGTGTTGGAGCAAGTCCCATGGCAGGGGCTGGACGCGCACTCGTCGATATCGGCGCAGGAGCGAGCGCCTGCTTGGAGCCGGTAGCCGGCTCTGCACTGGCACCGGTAGGAACCGTCGGTGTTGAGGCAGGTGTGGTGGCAGGGGCGACCGGCGCACTCGTCCAGGTCCACGCAATTGCGTCCGTCTCCGGCCAACCGGTAGCCCGACGGGCAGACGCACTGGTACTCCAACAGGTGGCCCACGCACTGGAATTGGCACTGGTGGCCCTTGCACGGGTCCCGCGGCTCACAGGAGCGTTGGTCTGCTTCCAGCTGGTACCCAGCCTTGCACTGGCACCGGTGGCTATCTCCTCCTGCCCCACCACCACCACCGTCTCCCCCTTCTCCGCTCACGCAGATCTGAGCGCACCCGCCGTTGTCCAGGTCGCAGCCCGAAGCGGGGAGACAGAAGGAGCCGTTCTTCGACCAGCCGTAACTCTGAGGCTCCAGTTCCACGCACAGCATGTAGACCTGGGCAGGCGAGCCCACGGCGCACGATACGACCGCCAGGGAACCGAAGGGGATGAGAGGCGAGGAGAGGATCTCGGCCCTAAACGGCGGGGTGTAGGTGACCGAGCCCGGGCCGCCCAGCTCCACCCGCGGGCACATACCCCTGAAGCTGAACTTGCACAGGTAACCGTCCATAGCGTGGCTGCAGGACCCGTCCATCCACTTGTAGTTGGCGCCGCCGGGGCTGGAGCTGTTCACTAGGTGGACGCACCTGTGCGCCGTGCAAGTGCTCAAAGGCTCCCTCGCCCAGTTGGAATAAGCCGTCTCCCCTCCCCCGGCCGTCCACTGGAAGCCTCTCAGCGGCCGGTGGTGTTGGTAGCAGTGCCTCGGGGGTAGATGCAGCCCCAGCCAGAACCTACTCTTCGCCCGCCGGCCGGCGGGGAACCCGGACAAGAGTCGGTGGATCAGCTCGTCTTCGCCGGCGTCCCCGACGGTGGCCAGTTTGCCTCCGTTGTATTTGCAACTTTCCGAGGCTGGGTGGAAGGTCTTCCTGTGCAGATATGCCGTGTAACACGCATCGGCCACGCACAGCGTGTGAGAGGGCAGAGGCAGGTTCCCAGTCACCGCGGACAACGAGCCGAGCATCAACAGCAGCAGCAGCAGCAGCAGCATCTTGTGTAACAAAGATCTCCAGATGCTGGTTTAAACCGAAGGTAGACACAACAAGCTGGAGTAGCTCTGCGGGACAGGCAGCATCTCAGGAGGAAACGAGTGGGTGGCGTTTCGGCTTCTTCAGAGTAACATCTTCACAAGCGCAACCAGTCCGCGGATCCAGGTGGCCAACACGCCGGAGATGGCGGAGCTGTATATTTTCCAGATGTACTTTTATTTCTCTTCCCCCTCCCCCCCACCCCCCACCCCCACCCCCTTGGGTTCTCAGATTCCCGCAGCCGTGTTACTAGATGCGATTGTCCCACGGCCCTTAAACAGAAACTAGCGGAAACCGCCAAGAAGTCACTTGGGAGTTACAATGTCAACATTCCTTCATCTTTAACATTCCAGCGAAGATGCACTTGAAAAGTTCAAGCACACTTTTTCTCATCTAGCGCTTTGCCTCATCGCAAACCCCCCTCAAGTAAGGTAGACACAAAATGCTGGAGTAACTCCGCGGGACAGACAGCATCTCCGGAGAGAAGGGAGAATGGTCTCGACCCGAAACATCTCTCCAAAGATGCGGCCTGTCCCGATGAGTTATTCTAGCATTTTGTGTCTTTCTTCGATTCAAATCATCATCTGCAGTTCTTTCCTACCCCCTCAAGAAAGGGCAGTGTCTTCTGATCATTGATTCCAGCTAGGAACATTGGGTGGGTTGGGCGTCAAATGCTCAAAGGAAATGGCCACTGCCATTCGAGGGGGCATCATTCTGGCAAAACTGTCCATCATTCCTGGGGTAACAGGGTTGGCAAAACCCACACTGTATCTTGCAAGGTGACTGGCCGATGTGGTTCCGTTTTGGTCTGTCTGATCCCTGCTCGCCGTGGTACTGGACTAATGGTATAGTCAGTCTCAGCCCCTGTACCCAAGAAACTGCTGCATGGCTGGTATCCGTGATTGCTACACCTTCGCCAGAGGCTGCACGGCCACAATGGGTAACTTCGCTAAAGCTACCTTCGATGCCATGTTACAGCTAACTGACCCCCCGATCTTTGGAAAGAGACTTTCTGTGTTTAGCAAGGCTCCTTATCAGGAGTTTACTGGTCATCTGGCCAAATACCACACCCGTGTGTCTGTTCAAAGGTCCCAGTCCGCGGTTGCTCCAATAACATAAGTGTATGAAAAGGATAAAATAAAATAGTTTCCCACGGAAAAAAAAAAGAAAGAAGTGTGATCTCAGTGTGCGAAACTGTCAGAATTCCGCTGCACAGGTTAACGTGGGCTCACGTCGAGCGAAGCAGCCTCAGGGAGCGAAGCAGCTTCAGGCATTTAGCGTTAAACGAACGGAGTTTTGCAAATGTGGACGCGGAGGAGGAGGCAGCGCTGGGGAAGTGGTGCCCCGAGCTAACATTATCCCCCTACTCCTGCGATCCTTATCGCCGAGGTCGTGGGAACTGTGCATTTTTAATCCATCCGGAGCCGAAACAGCTGTGCTCGCTATATTTAACCATCTAGCCCGGGAATGAGAATGTAACTTATTTTTTGCAAAGTAGATTGTACCTGAGGATAATTTTCACGTATTCTAACCAGAAAACACACACACACCCACACACCCATACACACACACACACACACACAGACACACACACACACACACCACACACACACACACACACAAACACACACGCGCACACACACACACACACACAAACCACCCCAACAACACCACACACACACACACACACACACACATACAAACACGCACATACACACACACACACACCATACCACACACGCACAAACACACACACACACACACATACATACACACCACACCCACTACACCCACACCCACACAAATACACACACTCACACACACATAAATACACACACACACCCACACGCACCACACACACCACACACAAGCACATATACCACACACACAAACAATCAAAGGCAATTGAAGGTAGTCAAAGGTAATCGAAGGTAGTCAAAGGTAGTCGTCGATAGTGTTAAGGGGCTGTCCCACTTGGGCGACCTAATTGTCGAGTTTAGATGTGTTTAGGAGAGTTTGAAAAAATGTCATGTTGAAGACCTCCTTCGACTATGCAGAAGACCTCCTTCAACCTCCTTCGTCTATGTTGAAGACAAGCTTCAACTAGCTACGACTACCTACGACTAACATCGGGAAAGTTCGACACCGAATAGTGGAGAGTGAAGACGACCTCCTTCGATCTCCTTGGACCTCCCTTCAACTATGTTGAAGACTATCTACGACTACATTCGACTACCTTCGATTACCTTCGGCTACCCTCGATTACCTACGAATAACATGCCGACCTACTACGACCTACTTCAACTAAACCTACGAATAAAAAAAGTATTGATTTTTTCCATGGCGACCTTTTTTTACTCGTGGGCATTTTTAGACATGTTGAAAAATATGCCGCGACCTAGCTGAGGCCTCGAGTACACGGGACTACTCTCGAACATGAAGGAGAGTTAAGGGGCTGTCCCACTTGGGCGACCTAATCCGTGAGTCCAGAAGAGTGTCTTCGACCTTCAAGCTCGAGGGCACTCACCTGGAAAGCCTCGAGATGGATCGACCGTCCGCTTTGAAACTAAGCCCTTTTAAAAAAAACTATATATATATATCGGTTTTTTGTAAACAGGGTTTAATATTTTTCTTCCAAATCGATACATCTGCCAAAAATGTTTGTGCTCTTTAACATTGCCTGCATTCCCAGAGGACATGAAATTCCACACTTCGCCATGCCATGAGGTCTCAGAAATAAAACGTGAAATGATTACCATGCCATCCAAACCAAAACCATATGTGTCTCAGAGCCACAATTTAGTAGCCCCGGCGTGTTTTCTTCATGATCGGCTGAAAGCAACCTCAAAGATACGTAGTTACAAAAATAGCATTTGCAGTTCACAGCCCTCGCATACCATTTTAATACTGTTTGTTTTCTTCAACCTAGAAGAGATTCTGACTTAAGATTCAGTGAAAGACGTATTTTCCCACATACCGCTGAGAGTATATAATGGGACAATCTTAATTATGCCTGTAGAGTGGAAACAGACCCTGGAATCACATATAATCACTGCAGGGGGGTTTATACTGTGTAAACCACCTTTCAGTTTGACCTTGTGAGTCGGATACTGGATTGAGCTTTCCCGAGGTGCTCTTGGCTTAACTCAACGAAACACCAGTGAAGGGAGGTGTCCACTTGATAATCCCAATGATATATGTGCATCAACACAATCAGTTTCATGTACTTTATGTTTTAATTATAATTTGGGAGAAGTGACACATTTTTAAAGCCAAGATAGATAGATTCTTGATTAGTACGGGTGTCAGAGGTTATGGGCAGAAGGCAGGAGAATGCTGTTCAGAGGGAGAGATAGATCAGCCATGATTGAATGGCAGAATAGACTTGATGTGCTGAATGGCCTAATTCTGCTCCTATCACTTATGACCTTATGACCATATCAAGTGAATTACAAGATATTGGGCCACGACGTATTGGATGGAGGAATGAATCAACACTGTAATACCAAATAAGATCATCCCCAAACTTCTGGACCTTGGCCTTGGGCCCTCCATGTTCAAATGGCTTCTGGACTTCCTGACCTTTAGGCAAGACAAGGCAAGGCAAGGCAAGTTTATTTGTATAGCACCATTCGTGCAAACAGCAATTCAAGGTGCTTTACAGGAAAGAAAAAATAAAATAGTCAATAATTAAAAATTGCAAAACAAGCAATACGACAAATGTATGAATAATAAAACAACCTCAATGAAACAATAAACCGATTGTTACAGTTTTTGTCAATCGCTTTCACACTAGTTTCAGAACCTTGATGTCATTTTTCACAACTCTAGATACAAAACTCACAACCAATGATCAAAATGCACTTTTTGCAAAACTCTAACACTTTTTCCAATTTCTTGGATACAATTCACATAAACCAAAGATCATTTGTCCATTGAACTATAATCACCTGTTCAAAATGACACAACTTAACATCAAAGTATAACCATTTCAAAATGCAATTCACACATTACATTTGAGATGACTGTCTATTCATTTCATTACAATAATCTAACTATCAATTGATACAACTGCTCAAAATGACAAGTAACTGTTGCATTACTCTTAAAGCATAGTCTTATGGAAACTGAGGATGAGCATGTTCAGATCATGAAAGTTTCAGGATGACGACAATGATTGACACCACCTGTGACACCAATTTGTTACTGATGATTGATCTGACCTTGTGGTATGGGTGTAAGTGGACAACATCCACAACAACATCTGTAGTGATACAACATGGAGCAGGCAGGTGGGCACCATAGAGGTCAAGTAGGAGAAGGAGAGAGGAGGAGAGGAGGAAGACGTGGTCAAAGGAATGGCAGGGGACAAGCACCCCGTTTGAGAGGTGGCCATGGGCCCCGTTTGAGAGGTGGCCATGGGCCCCGTTTGAGAGGTGTGGGGGAACGGGGTCGAGGACAAGGACCAAGACAGCAACGGCAAAGAGTCTCCAATGAGATTAGAGCAATGGTTGTAGATCATGTCATCAATCATGGCATGACAATGATTGAGGCAGCGAGAATGATACAACCAAACCTTAAAAGATCAACCGTGGCCTCAATCATTAGAACTTTCCGCAATGAGAACCGGTAAGTCTTCAGCATGCACTACAGTAAACATTACAGTACTGTAGGCTACTCTTACTGTAATTGTCAAATGATTGTACACTGCATGCCAATGTGCAGCACAGAGTAGGTAATGTGACTATGAAAATGTGTTCTACAGTATGATGACATGTTCTTCCTGTCATATTCCCTACAGAATTGAGACTAGACCCAATAGTGGAGGCAGAGGCAGACTCCTCACTGAGGAACAGGAACGGGCTGTGGTCAACATGGTCCGGGCCAGAAATGACATTCGGCTTAGAGAAATCAGACAGAACATCCTGGACGATGAAGATCTCTTCAGGAATGTGGAAGCCATAAGTTTGCCGACCATTGCAAGTGTTCTGAAAAGGCACCAGGTGTCCCTCAAACAGTTGTACCGTGTGCCTTTTGAAAGAAATGCAGACAGAGTGAAGCAACTGAGGATTGAGTATGTTCAGGTATGTTCAGTTTCATGATGCCTGTTTGTGAAAAATTCCCCATCATTGTACTGTAATCAATACTGTACAGTAATTCTCTTTCCAACATGTATTTTTGTACATAGAGGGTGATGGCCCTGGATGCGGATGAAAATCATCACAAATTTGTTTTTGTGGATGAGGCAGGCTTCAACCTGGCCAGGACAAGGAGGAGAGGGCGAAATTTAATTGGCCAGCGGGCAACCATACAAGTACCTGCACGACGTGGGGCCAACATCAGTATGTGTGCGGCGATATCAGAAGATGGTGTGGTAGGGCGTAGATCTCTGATTGGCGCATATAATGCAGAGCGCCTTATTGCATTTCTTGATGAGCTAACTCTAGTCTGTAGAGCTGTTGGTGTAATTTATGTCATTGTGTGGGACAACGTCAGGTTCCACCACGCTCATCTGGTGCAGGCATGGTTTCAGGCCCATCCACAGTTCCTCACTGTGTACTTGCCCCCATACTCTCCTTTCCTTAACCCCATTGAGGAATTTTTCTCCACATGGAGGTGGAAAGTGTATGATCGGCATCCGCATCAACAAGTGACCCTTCTTCAGGCCATGGACAATGCCTGCGATGACATTACAGCAGACCAGTGTCAGGCCTGGATTCGCCATGCGCGAAGGTACTTTCCAAGATGTTTGGCAAACGAAAACATCTATGCGGATGTGGATGAGAACCTGTGGCCCAATCCACAAGACAGGGTTGATGGGGGATGACGAGTGATTGTTGATCCTTTGTTTAGCTTTTTTTTCTTACTGTACAGTAACCAGGTGAGGAACACGGCAGTTTGTTTTGTAGGACTTTTTTTTTGTTTTGTTACAGTAATTGTTGCTTTCATTCAACCTATGTTGTCATTTAGTTTGTATTCATCAATAAATTTCAGCTTTGTTCAATGATTCCACTGTGTCTGTGGTATTCTCTCTACTAATCCTTTTACAGTGACATTACGTGTAGCACAGGATGAAACATGTATCACATATTTTGTACTACAATATTAAATGGCTGTACGAACAACTAAACAGTGAAACTATGTGTATGTTGTGTGTGGGTGATCTAAAGAAATGTCCCTATGGGATTTCATGATAAATGAGTTGTTTGAACCAATGATTCTGTGAGTGCAAGCTTTCTTTAAAGATATGAATACACAATGCAATGTTTTGAACGTTGGACAGCCTGTGATACAAGTGGTGGCCGTTTTGAGTTTTGTATCTAGAGTTGTGAAAAATGACATCAAAGTTCTGAAGCTAGTGTCAAAGCGATTGACAAAAACTGTAAAAGCACATAAAAGGGTTAAAATTAGACGGTTAAGATTACCTGCATGTCGGGTTATGGACAAGCTATAGTAAACAACAGTGTTTTTAGACCTGATTTAAATGCGCTTACAGTCTGTGCACACCTCAGGTGTTCAGGGAGCTTGTTCCCCAGGTGTGGAACATAAAAACCGAATGCTGCTTCAGCCTTTTTAGTTCTGACCCTGGGAACACAGAGTAAACCTGTCCCTTAAGACCTGAGGAGTCTAGGCGCCTCATATACAACAAGTGGGTCAGAGATGTATTTTGGACCTAGACCATTCAGTGTCTTGTAGGTCAGCAACAGAATTTTATAATCTATCCTCTTACACACAGGAAGCCAGTGCAAAGATTTAAGGACAGGTGTAATGTGGTCCATTTTCTTGGTGTTGGTCAAGACTCTGGCAGCGGCATTTTGGATAAGCTGCAGTTGTTTAATTGATTTTTTATTGAGACCTGTAAAGATGCCATTACAATAATCTAACCTACTAAAAATATATGCATGAACAAGTTTTTCAGTGTCTTCTTTGGACAGAAATCCCTTGATTCTTGCAATATTTTTTAGATGGTTTTAGACTTTTTTAGACTGTTAGAGCATTAGACAACATACAGTGCAGAAATAGGCCCTGGTGGCTCGCTGAAAATTTTCGAGTCTGGCGCTGACCAGCGTTATAGGCCCGCAGTTTACACTAAGGTTTGGCCTCCGTCCCACTTGGGCGTCATTTTGCGCGTCAGGAAAGTTGCAGATGGAGAGCGAAGATGATCTCCTTTGATTTTGTACATCCCATACAAATCCCTGGGGCGTCATTTGCCACATGCAGATGGCGACTGTACATCCCAAAATGCCACGGGCACTGCACATCACTGCCTACGTCACCTCACACCATGCACGCGTAATGTGCACCATGCACACGTATTGAGCACCACGTGCGCATCACGTGTGTCGTGACGTGTAAATTATGTCACGTAAATTACGCGCAAATTATCCCCAAGTGGGACAGGCCCTTAACACTATCCCACACACTAGGGACAATTTACATGTTTTAAACAAAAGCCAATTACCTACAATCCTGTACGTATTTGGAGTGTGAGAGGAAACCGGAGCACCTGGAGAAAACCCCACGTGATCACAGGGAGAACGTACAAAGTCTGTACTGACAGCACCCGTAGAGTCATAAATCCTTTGGCCCAACTTGCCCACACTGGCCAACATGTCCCAGCTACACTAGTCCCATCTGCCTATGTTTGGTCCATATACTTCCAAACCTGTCCTATCCATGTACCTATCGAACTGTTTCTTAAACATTGGGATAGTCCCAGCCTCAATTACCTCCTCGGGAGCTTGTTCCATAAACCCACCATCCTTTGTGTGAAAAGGTTACCCCTCAGATTCCTCTTAAATCTTTTCCCCTTCACGTTATACCTATGTCCTCTTGTCCTCGATTCATCTACTCTGGCAGGATCAAACCTGGGTCTCTGGTGATGTAAAGGGGCTGTCCCACTGCGGGGACCTAATTTGTGAGTTTAGAAGAGTTTACGCTCGACTCAAAACTCGCAGCATGGTCGACAAGTGGTCCTAGGACGTCTATGTAACTTTCCTTCATGCTCGAGAGAAGTTCCCGCATACTTGAGGCCTCAGTTTGGTCGAGGAGTATTTTTTAGCATGCTGAAAATTCTCCGCAAGTAAAAATTGGTCGGCATGGAAAAAATCGATATTTTATTTGCTCGTAGGTTTAGTCGAAGTAGGTCATAGTAGGTCGGCATGTTACTCGTAGGCGACCTAATTGGCGAGTTTAGATGAGTTTAGGAGAGTTTGAAAAAATGACATGTGGAAGACCTCCTTCAACCTCCTTCGACTATGTTGAAGACCAGCTTCGACTAGCTACGATTAGATACGACTAACTTCAGGAAAGTTCGACACCGAACAGTGGAGAGTGAAGATGATCTCCTTTGACCTCCCTTCAACTATGATGAAGACTATCTACGACTACCTTTGACTACCTTTGATTATCTTCGACTACCCTCGATTACCTACGAATAACATGCCGACCTACTACGACCTACTTCGACTAAACCTACGAGTAAAAGAAGTATTGATTTTTTCCATGGCGACCTTTTTTTACTCGTGGGCATTTTTCAACAATGTTGAAAAATACACCACGACCTAGCCGAGGCCTCGAGTACGCAGGGACTACTCTTGAGCATGAAGGAGAGTTAAGGGGCTGTCCCACTTGGGCGACCTAATCCGCGAGTCCAGAAGAGTGTCTTCGACCTTCAAGCTCGAGGGCATTCGCCTGGAAAACCTCGAGCTGGATCGACCGTCCGCGCTGAAACCGCAAGCTGGATCGACTGACCGCGCACACAAACAAACACATCGCAAAGTCGGGAGTTAGGAAAACCGGGGGAGCGCTGTCTGAAATTCACACCCACGATGAAGAAGAAGGTAAAACGGCTGCACAGTGTAAGGTAAGCCCTTTAGAGGGGGGAGGGGGGGGAGAAGGGGAGAGAAGGGGAGAGAGGGGGAGAGAAGGAGAGAGAAGGGGAGAGAAGGGGAGAAGGGGAGAGGAAGGGGAGAGAGGGGGAGAAGGGGGGAGTCCTGAAAGAGAACCAATCAAAATGAGAAGGGGAGAGATTGGGAGAGAAGGGGACCCCACTCCACTGCACTACATGATAAAAAGGGGGGGGGGAACATGAAGGGGTAGAGGAGGGGGGTGTGGAATTTAGGAACATCAATGTTAGAGTTGAATTGGGGTGACCATGACGATAAGATGGAAATAAGGTCATCTGGTCAGTGAGTAGACGGGAATAAGTAAAGTGAAAGCATAGACAAAGGAACATAGTACCCCTGACTCTCAGTCTGAAGAAGGGTCTCGACCTGAAACATCACCTACTCCTTTTCTCCTGAGATGCTGTCTGACCAGCTGAGTTACTCCAGCTTTTTGTGTCTATCTTCTGTTTAAACCAGCATCTGCAGTTCCTTCCTACACATAGACAAATGGATGTCAGAGTTGTAAAATCCAGAGCAGGAGGACACGTCTGGCCAGTTAGACTTGGCATTCCCGGAGAACAATAAATAAACAAAAACACACATAGGCTGACCCAATATCATGGAAAGCCAACTGATACAGACAGAAATCATGTTACCTGAAGATATTGAATTCAACATCACATCCAGAAGGGGCACCGCATGATTGGCAGCCCCGCCAATAGTCTGTCTGTTTTTTCATCTTTTTTTTAATGTTTAGTGTATGTTAAAAGTTTGTATAAATGGTCTCCAGTTTGTTTTATGTGGGGGGCAGGTGGTGGAGGTTGGGGGAAACATTTTTTTCAGTTTCTTACCAGCCGGCGATGCGATTACTTTCCGGATCGCATTCTCCGGTCACTCTGCGGCCTACCATTGATGGAGCTGGAGGCCTCCTCGGACTGACCTTGGGCCCCACCGCGGGGCGAGGACTTTACATCGGAGTCAATCACTTGCCTGGGATCGCTCCAACTGTGGCCTGCGGACTTTGTATCGAGAGCTTGCAGTCTCGGGAGAGGCCGTGGACGTCAGGAGCTCCAACGAACGCAGAGGCTCGACCCGCACCGACGCGGGGTTCGATCGTCCAGCACGGAGGAGCTGACATCGCCCCGATGCAGGAGCTGATCTCCCCGATGTGCAGGGCCAAAACGTGCCGGCTAAGGGAGTCAGATCACCCTGGTTCAAGGCCCCTGACCGTGGGAGAGCAAAGGGAAAAGATTGAACTTTTTTCGCGTTCCATCACAGTGAGTAATGTGGAGGAGTCACTGTGATGGATGTTTATGTTAAAAATGTGTTTAGTGTGTTCTACAGTCAACCCCCTGACCGACAGAGCTACATCCAAACACGGAAAATGCCCAGTCACCACCAACGCAATCCCATCTCAACTAGTCAAGAATGGTCGATTCACAAACTCTGACCATGATTTCTCGTGCGAAGTGAGCAAAGAGGTGGCCGAGTGATGGAAAATTGAGAGAGTGGATACGGACCTAACAATGGCTTTCACCTCCAAGGAAATGGCCACAGCACTCAAGATGTTGAAAGCAGGATAGGAGCCAGGATCTGACAGCATGCACCTGGAGTTTCTACTACATTCTGGAGAAGTTGCTACCAACTGGATCCGACAGTACCCGCCAACCTCCATGGAGAAATGCAAAATGCCAAAGATCTGGCGTCGTGCAACAGTCATCGCTCTCCCAAAGCCGAACAAGCCAAAGGATGATCCTAAAAGCTTCCGGCCCATCTCGCTGCT
This sequence comes from Leucoraja erinaceus, assembly GCF_028641065.1. NCBI lineage: Eukaryota > Metazoa > Chordata > Chondrichthyes > Rajiformes > Rajidae > Leucoraja > Leucoraja erinaceus. Next base: position 10,297,403 of record NC_073384.1, on the reverse strand, counting down.
CTGTATCCCATACAAACTCCTTGAGAGGCGGATCCACGGGCATATCAAACCCATCATAGACCCTCAACTACCCCACGAGCAGACTGGTTTCTGCCAAGGTCGATCTACTGTGGACCAGGTAAGCCTCCCCGCCCAAGACATCGAGGACTGCTTTGGGGCAAACGAGACGGCAGGAGCTGTTGTTATAGATCTGACACCGTGTGGCACCGGGGACTAACTGCAATGCTACTTCAGGCACTGCCAGGCAGGCGCATGGTACGCTACATCATGAAGTTGATATCAAACCGCAGCTTTGTGCTTGCGACTAGTGATGGACAGCAGAGTAGGCTCAGCAGACTGAAGAATGGTGTCCCACAGGGTTCCGTCTTGGCTCCGCTGCTTTTCAACGTGTACATCCATGACCTCCCAGAGACCATCGCTGGAAAATATGGGTATGCTGACGATCTAGCCATCCTGATGAGACACAGAGAGTGGAAGACGATTGTTTCAGGACTGGGAGAAGGATGGTCAAGATTATAAATACCTATCTCCTATAATCTCCTACTTTCTACTCTTTCTCTTTCTCTCTCCTTGTTTTTCCCTCACGTTCTCTCTTTCCTCCCTTTTCCTTTTCACGCACCATATATCACACGTTTTTCTATTTTTTATTATCTATTCTCTCTTTCTCTCTTTTATTATTAAAAAATAAATAAAAATGAAGTTGTACATAAAATGTAACATGCCAATATATATTAGGCACCTCGGTGCCACATTACTGTACATACTTCTAATAAAATAAATAAGAAAGGAAAAAAAAAAAGAAAGAGTGGAATACAATCGAAAACTCCTTGAGTCAAGACCTGGGGAAGTTGGCAGTATACCTAGCAATTTTGAGAATTAAAAAATCAAGTCTGTAATTTATCCCATCAGATAAAGCATAAAAAGAAGTTTAATTTGACACCTAATTCACTTTCATATCTCAAGTATTTAAAAAGTTATGGCCATTTTCATACTCGGAAATTAGCATCTTGTTCCCTATTGATTTTCTATGGACATAACAAAAAAGCTGTGATCGTGGACAGTCAAAAGCCCATAACCTTCTTAAAAATTAAGAGAACTGAATGCAATTTTCAGTTATCGTAGATTGAACCATTCTGAACCAAATATAAAATAATCTTACTTGGATGACCTGAAATTAAAACATATAATTAGTTAGTTACCCAAGTGTAGCTAATTTCAAACTTCAATTACTAGATCTAAACATCTATCCATTTCTTAATAAATGATTAACATTTTTAAATAGCCTGTGTCCAAATAATATTAATAAATAATTCTCAATAAAACATGATTTTGAAATCTCATTTACATTAATTTATAGGCCAAATGGAAGGAATTTAGTGTTCAATTGCTGTAAATTAAAGTCCATTTTAAATCAGCTTTCTAGTGGGTTCCTGTGAACGCGCTGGTTTAGAATGTTCACATTGCGCTAGATTTGTGCCCTCAAATGCCCAGAAAAATACTGCGGGATATAAAGAGCCCAAAATTAGCTACTCGCAATAGTAACTTTGTATAAAGGGTTATAAAGAAGCCCTTTTTAATGTAAAAATAAGGTACATACCTTTAATTGTTTGCTTTATAAAACCCTGGGGCTGCGAGAGGTCGCGGGTTTAGAGAGTGATTTTTAAACTACTATAACTATTATACAAGGCCATAAAAACTAATAATACCTTTTGCGACGGGGTCTTTCAGTGAATTTTCGTTAATGATTTACTAGGCTGAACATTTTCGATTGCAACAGCCTAGTGAAAGTCGCGTTTTAAACCCGCCCACCTCAGCGTAAAGCTGGACATTGCTTACATTTCATCAATCCTGGCTGGTCTCCGCAACATTGCACGTAGTGACCTCATCCGCCACCTGGCAGGAACAAGTTGGGGAGCCAGTCTATCAAGTCTTCGCACCTCTGCCTTAGCTCTTGTGTATGCTCCAGCTGAGTACTACGCACCCATATGGAGTAGAAGTAGACATACTAGCCTGGTAGACACGAGCCTGAACAGCACCTTGTGAACCATCACTGGGTGCCTTCAACCTACTCCAGTCGAACAGCTCCCTATACTTGCAGGCATTCCGCCTGCAGGGATCCAAAGGCAAGCAGCAACTCTGGCACTATCTCGTCATGCCATGGACCCAGATCACCTCCTCCATCAGGCTATCAGCAGAGAGCAGAGGCCACCCCGACTGAAGTCCCGTCACCCCTTTGCTCCACATGGAAAACAACTCCTAGCATCCATCCAGCCAACTGAGACAAAAGCACACTGGATAGCCACCAAGTGGTCACAGGAGTGGAAGGCAACCTCATCTCCATTACACAGCTACATCTCTTCACCAGATAAAAGCTGTCCAGGGTCTGACCTCCCCAGAGGAGCGTGGATGGGTGAAGCTCAACAGACTTGGTACTGGAGTTGGGCGTTTCAATGCCAGCGTGTGGAGATGGGGGCTCCCTCCGCCAGAGCCCAGCCTGTGAATGCGGAGCAGAACAACAGACAGCCAACCATGTCATCTCTGGGTGCCCGCTCTACCACCCACCAAATGGAGCTCAGGGCCTGGCAGACATTGACGCAGAGACAACAACCTGGCTGCTCAACACCCGGCTTGAGATCTAACTATTCCTTTGGTTTATGTTTCATTCGCAAGGAGAAGAGATGACTGCCTTGGCAAATGAAATTCCTCGTATGTTGCAAAACAGACTTGGCTAATAAAGTATTATTGTGATCGTGATTGTGATTGTGATTGTCTGGGAAGGGAAGAGATGAAAGGACAAGTGCTGCGTCATCTACACTCATAAACTGCCGTTCGGAGGGGGCGGACATTGTTTGCGGGGATGGAAAAATGGATCCAGGGAGTCAGGAAAAGAACAATCCCTGAGAAATTCTGAAATGGAAGTAGAGGAGAAGATATTCCTGATGGTGGGATCTCCTTGAAGGTGGTGAAAATTGTAGAGAATGATCTATTGAATGCTGAACAGGTGGATTTTCATTCCCTTGCACATTTACGCTGCATGGAAAGTCTTCTCCTGTTATTTCCTAAGAGCAATGGGCAGTCTGCATCCCAGTGGCCTGAACATTGACTTCTCCAATTTTCGGTAGCTCTTGCTCTCCTCCCCTTCTCAGCTCTCCCACAGCCCTCTGGCTCCTCCTCTTTCTTTCTTCTTCATGTCCCCCCCACCCTATATCAGTCTGAAGAAGGGTTTTGGCCCGAAACTTTGCCTATTTCCTTCGCTCCATAGATGCTGTCGTACCCGCTGTGTTTCTCCAGCAATTTTGTCTACCTTCGATTTTCCAGCATCTGCAGTTCTTTCTTGAACATTTCGGAGAAGCCAAACAAAAGTGCATTTTACTCTCTGACCAAAATTCCAGCTGTATTGAGAAATGTAAAGACACTTCACTATGGGCCATAGCTAATCTTCATTAAGAAGACACATGTCTATTTCAGATTGTCTTCTCTTTACAATAGGTTTTAATTACAGCTGAGCAACTTCTCTGGCATCATAAGTTAACTCGAAGGCTTGGGCTACAGGGAGAAGTTGAGCGGGATAGGGCTTTATTCCTTGCGGCGCAGGAGGATTAGGAGTGCTCTCATGGAGGTGTATAAGATCACGAGAGGAATAGATAGGGTGAATGCGCAGTCGTTTACCCAATGTAGGGGAATTTAGAACCAGACGACATATGTTTAAGGTGAGGGGGGAAAGATTTAATATAACCAGAGCGGCAATTGTTTTACATAAAAGGTGGTAGGTACATGTATATGGAACTAGCTGCCAGAGGAGGTAGTTAAGGCAGGCATCATCACAATGTTTAAAAAAAGCAGGAAGACAAAACATGATTATAATCAAGCCATTTACAGTGTATAGATACATGATAAGAGAATAACGTTTAGTGCAAGGTAAAGCCAGTAAAGTCTGATCAAAGACAGTTCAAGGATCACCAATGAGGTCGAACGTTGTTCAGAACTGCTCCCTAATTGTGGTAGGATGATTCCGTTACATCATAATAGCTGGGAAGAAACCGTCCCTGAATCTGGAGGTGTGCGTTTTCACACGTCTATACCTTTTGCCTGACGGGAGAGGGAAGAGGAGGGAGTGGGTGCGACCCATCCTCAATTATGCTGCTGGCCTTGCCGAGGCAGCGTGAGGTATAAATGGAGTCAATGGAAAGGAGGTTGGTTTGTGTGATGGTCTGGGCTGCGTCCACAATTCTCTGCAATTTATTGCGGTCTTGGATGGAGCTGTTCCCAAACCAAGCTGTGATACATCCCGATAAAATGCCTTCCACAGCGCATCTGTACTTTGGCTTTGCAAGTAAGAGTTTGAATAAAGCCAAGTATATCTTTCGTCAGTTGTCAGTGCTGTGTCGACTTGTGTCCCAGGCACATCAAGTTGCAGGGTGAATCACTCAGTCAAACAGAGAGGAACAAGTGCAGGCACAGTGCTATGTAACCAAATCTTGGTTCCTTAAGAATCTTAATGACAGATCTTAAGGCAGGAGATAAGATCTACCTCTAAATCCTTCTTGTTTCCTCGCAATGTAAATTTGCAACATAAATTGAGCAAAAAACAAGAGTGTTGGATCAAGTCAGCGTGTCAGGCAGCATCTGTGGAGGAAAATTTTCCTGCAGATGTATTGGATTGAGACCCTTGTTCAACTGATCTACATTAGTCTGAACAAGTGTCCCGATCCATACCATTTGTCTATACATTTCAGAGAGACACACAATTCTGGCAGCATCTCTGGATAGAAGGAAAGAGTGGTGAATCTCTGGAATTCTCTGCCACAGAAGGTAGTTGAGGCCAGTTCATTGGCTATATATAAGAGGGAGTTAGATGTGGCCCTTGTGGCTAAAGGGATCAGGGGGTATGGAGAGAAGGCAGGTACAGGATACTGAGTTGGTTGATCAGCCATGATCATATTGAATGGCGGTGCAGGCTCGAAGGGCCGAATGGCCTACTCCTGCACCTATTTTCTATGTTTCTATGTTTCTATGAATGCATAACGTTTCGGGTCCCTACATTCTTACGGGATTGGTCAGGTTACATGCAGGGAAAATATTCCCGATGTTGGGGGAGTCCAGAACCAGGGGTTACAGTTTAAGAATAAGGGGTAGGCCATTTAGGACTGAGGTGAGGAACAGCTTTTTCACCCAGAGAGTTGTGAACCTGTGGAATTCTCTGCCACAGAAGGCAGTGGAGGCCAGTTCACTGGATGTTTTCAAGAGAGTGTTAGATAAAGCTCTTAGGGCTAACGGAATCAAGGGATATGGGGAGAAAGCAGGAACGGGGTACTGATTCTGGATGATCAACCATGAGGGTAGTCGAGGCCAGTTCATTGGCTATATTTAAGAGGGAGTTAGATGTGGCCCTTGTGCCTAAGGGGATCAGAGGGTATGGAGAGAAGGCAGGTACGGGATACTGAGTTGGATGATCAGCCATGATCATATTGAATGGCAGTGCAGGCTCGAAGGGCCGAATGGCCTACTCCTGCACCTATATTTCTATGTTTCTATATTGAATGGTGGTGCTGGCTCGGAGGGCCGAATGGCCTACTCCTGTACCCATTTTCTATGTTTCTACGTTTCTATGACCCTTCGATGTCCCTCCACAAATGCTGCCTGACCCGTCGGCTTGTTTTCGGCTCAATTGATGTTCCCATTTGCAAAAGCAGCACATAGCTTTCACAGTATGCTCCTGGAGGCAAAATCAGTCTCTTGTGTTATACCCTACTGCACATGCAGCTGGCTGAGCCCAGAAGTGAATGTTGAAGCAACATGTTTTCATTTACCAACTCATCCGGATAAAGTCCAACGTTCCAAACCGCGCTGCAAACCATGACCTCCAGGTTCAGGAACAGCTTCTTCCCAACAACCATTAGGCTGTTTGAACACTGTGTGTAAGAAAAGAACTGCAGGTGCTGGTTTAAATCGAAGGTAGACACAAATTGCTGGAGTAACTCAGCGGGTGCGGCAGCATCTCTGGAGAGAAGGAATGGGCGACATTTCGGGCTGAGACTGAAGAAGGGTCTCAAGCCGAAACGTCACCCATTCCTTCTCTCCAGAAATGCTGCCTCACTCACAGAGTTACTCCAGCATTTTGTGTCTACCCAGGCTGTTGAACACTACAGACACCAACGCAACTACGAACTACAAACCGTCTTGGTTGCACTAGGGGCTTCAGGCTTTCATTTTGCACTGATATTTAAACTTTGTTTTTTTCTGCTTATTATGTTATATATTGAGAACTGTGTTTTTAGACCTATTGAGCCGCTGGAAGTAAGAATGTCATCGTTTAGTTTCAGTGCAATGAAACACTTGACTTTAGAATCATGTATTGACATTTCCAATTAAGTCCTTCCTCTTCCGCAGTTTCTGATTTCTAGCAGCTGTAGAGTAGGCATAGAGCGCTTACAGCGCCAGAGACCCGGGTTTGATCCCGACTATGGTTACTTGTCTGTGCGGAGTTAGCATGTTCACCTCGTGACCTGTCCGGATTTTCTCTGAGATCTTCAGTTTCCTCCCACATTCCAAAGACGTGCAGTTTAGTTTATTGTCACGTACAGGAGGTACAGTGAAAAGCTTTTGTTGCTTGCTATTCAGTCAACAGAAAGACAAGGCAAGGCCACCTTGATTATGCTGGTGCCTTGCCGAGGTGGCATAAATTGAGTCATTGGAAGGGTGGTTGGTTTGTGTGATGGTCTGGGTTGCGTCCACAATTTGCTGCAATTTCTTGCGGTCTTGGATGGAGCTGTTCTCAAACCAAGCAGTGATGCATCCCAATAAAATGCTTTCTATGGTGCATCTGTTAAGTCCTTCCTTTTCCACAGTTTCTAATTTCTAATCTTTATCAGAATGCTCCAGATCCCCTTTCTTAGATGTAAGAATTGAAACATATAAGATTGTTAAGGGTTTGGACACGCTAGAGGCAGGAAACATGTTCCCGATGTTGGGGGAGTCCAGAACCAGTTTAAGAATAAGGAGTAAGCCATTTAGAATGGAGACGAGGAAACATTTTTTCTCACAGAGAGTGGTGAGTCAGTGGAATTCTCTGCCTCAGAGGGTGGTGGAGGCAGGTTCTCTGGATGCTTTCAAGAGAAAGCTCGATAGGGCTCTTAAAAATAGCGCAGGGGATATGGGGAGAAGGCAGGAATGGGGTACTGATTGGGGATGATCAGCCATGATCACATTGAATGGCGGTGCTAGCTCAAAGGGCCGAATGGCCTACTCCTGCACCTATTGTCTATTGTCTATTGTCTAAAAATGTTGAACACAACTTGCGATTGATTTTCTCTAAACAGCCTGTCTATTTCCCTTTGCTCCTTCCAGCTCCCACCTGCACTGACTTGTCTCCAAAGTTAAGGTAATCTCGATCCAATTATCCGTGGACCAAGACTGTAAAATTAATCAGGCGTTTTTTGCTGAAAACTTGCGGCTTGGAGCGTTAGAATATTTTAGCACCACTCCAGCTTGGTGTTATTTTTGCTCTGCGACTTGCTGGATGTGTGAGCTGCTGAAATCAAGTGAATCGGGAGTCCGTGGTGATCGGTGAGACCAACAGAGTATCTTCTTTTGAGCTTCAAGCACTGAGACCAAAAAAAGTCCTGGTATGCAACAACAGAAAAACACATCCACAAGAAGTCGGATTAGTTAAATCAGTGCCTCACAATTGTAATAATATCCCATACTTCATAAGTTCATAAATGATAGCGGCAGAAATTAGGCCATTCGGCCCATCATGTCTATTTCGCCATTCCATCATGGCTGATTTCATAGCAAAAAGGATTTGAGTATAGGAGCAGGGAGGTTCTACTGCAGTTGTACAGAGTCTTGGTGAGACCACACCTGGAGTATTGCGTACAGTTTGGTCTCCAAATCTGAGGAAGGACATTATTGCCATAGAGGGAGTGTAGAGAAGGTTCACCAGACTGATTCCCGGGATGTCAGGACTGTCTTATGAAGAAAGACTGGATAGACTTGGTTTATACTCTCTAGAATTTAGGAGATTGAGAGGGGATCTTATAGAAACTTACAAAATTCTTAAGGGGTTGGACAGGCTAGATGCAGGAAGATTGCTCCCGATGTTGGGGAAGTCCAGGACAAGGGGTCACATCTTAAGGATAAGGGGGAAATCTTTTAAAACCACAGATGAGAAGAACTTATTTCACACAGAGAGTGGTGAATCTCTGGAACTCTCTGCCGCAGAGGGTAGTCGAGGCCAGTTCATTGGCTATATTTAAGAGGGAGTTAGATGTGGCCCTTGTGGCTAAGGGGATCAGAGGGTATGTAGAGAAGGCAGGTACGGGATACTGAGTTGGATGATCAGCCATGATCATATTGAATGGCGGTGCAGGCTCGAAGGGCCGAATGGCCTACTACTGCACCTAATTTCTATGTTTCTATGTTTCTATCTGTCTCTCCCTGTTAACCACTTGTTCCTGCCTTCTCCCCATAACCCCTGACATCTGTACTAATCAAGAGTCTATCTATCTCTGCATTACAAATGTCCATTAACTTGGCCTCCACAGCCTCGTGTGACAATGGATTAAATTTCCCACTCATGAAATGGCCAAGGAATAACTACCTTGCTCCGATCAAGATCAAATAATACCCTTTGTCACTTTAATTTCATGTTTCATCTTTTTTTGTGTTTTTATGACTGTTAGCAGATCTATTTCCCTCTATTTCCCTGAGGTAAATAAAATTCTATCACATCGTATCGTATCGCATCGTATATCGTATCGTATCGTTGAACAGCACCAAACAATGCAAGCCGGATCAATGATGGAGGATTTGTCCATGAATTTTGAAGCCATTTCTTTTCTCCACCGACATTGACTGACATATGTATGGTTCCTGTCATGTTAATTATTATTGTGGGAGAATTTGACGGAGTTGAGTGGGTTGTGGAGAGAATAAAATTGGATTAGTGTAGAATTGGTGTTAATAGGTGCTTGATCATCATCATTGGTGTTAATAGATCACTTGCAAACTCTGTGGGCTGTTTTCATTTCAGATTAATAACAAGGGCCGTTTTTAATTTTTTTTAACTTACACCTGAAATATGGATCTTAATTGTGATGGACAATGTCGCACAGATTGGTGTCGGATTTTTTCCTCTTCCATAGGTATGAGACAGATCTTCTCAGTGAGGACGTAAGCAATGGCTTGGAACTCTGCCTCCAAAAGTGAAATCCACATGAACACTCAGAGCTCAGGTGCAGCATTGCTGTTAGGATGGGTGAGCGGGGGATTATCTCATTGACACACCTTTGCTTGACCCCAGGTCTGTGGTGGACCTGTGGCATAAGATCATAGATCTAGACACTATTGTGTGTTAGAGAGAAGCGGCTGTTGTCAGATAGCACAAAAGTGTAAGGCCCAGTATCTGAGGAAGGATGTGCTGGCACTGGAGAGGGTCCAGAGGAGGTTTACGAGAATGATCCCAGGAATGAGTAGGTTAACGTATGATGAGCATTTGGCAGCACTGGGCCTGCACTCATTGGAGTTTAGAAGGATGAGGGGGGGAACTTCATTGAAACTTACCAAAAGAGTAAAAGGCATAGATAGTGTGGATGTGGAGAGGATGTTTCCACTAGTAGGTTAATCTAGGACCAGAGGGCACAGCCACAGAATAAAAGGACGTGCCTTTAGGAAGGAGAAGAGGAGGAATTTCTTTAGTCAGAGGTGGTGAATCTGTGGAATTCATTGCTGCAGACGGCTGTGGAGGCCAAGTCAATGACAGATTCTTGATTAGTACAAGTATCAGGGGTTTTGGGGAGAAGGCAGGAGAATGGGGTTGAGAGGGAAAGATAGATATATCAGCCAAAATTGAATGGCGGAGTAGACTTGATGGGCCGAATGGACAAATCCTGCGCCTTTAACTAATATAGCAGCTAATAATGCAAGCTAGAGCCAGTTTTCAAACTATTCGAATGTAACGAGCAGTAATCTGTTTTGAAACGACAAGGATAGTAGTAATCAAACAGCACACCTGTGCAGGAAGCGAGCTACCTGTTCACAGTGGGAGATACCACACAATGGGAATAGTGCGTGGAAACTGACTTCACCATGAGGTAGACATAAAATGCTGGAGTAACCCGGCGGGACAGGCAGCATCTCTGGAGAAAAGAAATGGGTGACATTTCAAGTCAAGACCATTCTACTGACTGGAGTCTGAAGTCAGTCTTCTCCAGTCTGAAGAAGGGTCTCGACCCTAAACGTCACCCGTTCCTTCTCTCCAGAGGTGCTGCCTGTCCCATTGAGTTGCTTCAGCATTTTGTGTCTATCTTTGATTTAAACCGGCATCTGCAGTTCCTTCATACAGATATTGACCAGGAGGTATTCTTCTTTGCATAGGCCAATCACACTGACCATCGAGCTATGTGTATTGGCATATCAGACATCTTGACTAAGATGGGTGGTATGGTGGCGCAGCGGTAGAGTTGCTGCCTTACAGCGCCAGAGACCCGGGTTCGATCCTGACCACGGGTGCCGTCTGTACGGATTTTGCACATTCTCCCTGTGACCACGTGGGTTTTCTCCGGGTGCTCTGGCTTCCTCCCACACTCCAAAGGCGTGTGGGTGTGAAGGTTATTTGGCTTCTGTAAGTTGCCCCAAGTTTGTAAGGTGGAAAAGTACAATATTTGTACTCCCTGGCTTTTGACCATGCCTGAGACTTTGCTTCTGTTTTTTATTGTTTTTAATGTTTCTTTATTTTACATGTCTTTTCCTACTATTTCTTTTGATTGTTATTATTGGTGTGTATTCACTTTTTTGTCAATGATTAGTGATGTACAGCACTTTGTTGCAACTATGATTGTTTTTAAAGTGCTCTATAAATAAAATTATTATTATTATTATTAATATTGTAGCAATAGTGTATGGGTGATCGATGGTCAGCGTGGACTCAGTGGGCTAAAGGGCCTGTTTCTGTGCTGTATCTCTAAATTAAAGCTAACTAAAAAAAAATCAGAGAATGCATTCTTCTCTGTTCTATATATTTGCCCTTTTATTTCTCTCCTCTCGTATTTTGTCAGTTTTTATGATTAATATGGTACTTGGTATAGAGGTTATACACAGCATAGCCTATTGTTCTTGGTTCTTGGTTTCTTGCGTCCTCCAAAATATTCCAAATGGAGTTTAAACTGGAGGTGGTGAAGGGAGGGCTTAATCCAGAAAGGGTAGATAGCAACTGCAGATGCTGGTTTACATTGAAGGTAGACACAAAATGTTAGAGTAACTCAGCAGGACAGGCAGCATCCCTGGTGAGAATGAATGGGTGACGTTTCGGCTTGAGACCCTTCTTCAGACTGAGAGTCAGGAGTGAGGGAGACACAAAGATAAGGAAGGGTAAGGTGTGAAAACAAGACATTAAAGGAGGTGGAGTTCAAGGAAGATGTAGAATAGATCATTGTAAGCTAGGAGAAGGTGACAACGAAGCATACAGATAAAATATAATCACGGAGACAGTAAGACTGGTCAGAGAACTAATAAGGGGGAGGGGGGTGGAGAGAGAGGGATAGCAAGGGGTACTTGAAGTTAGAGGTCAATGTTCACACTGCTGGGGTGTAAGCTTCCCAAGCAAAATATGAGGTGCTGTTCCTCCAATTTGCGCTGGGCCTCACTCTGACAGTGGAGGAGGCCCAGGACAGAAAGGTCAGTGTAGGAATGGGAGGAGGAGTTAAAGTGTTGATCAACTGGGAGATCAGGTAGGTTTCGGCGGACTGAGCGGGAATGTCTCCCATTGACACTGGTGGAGCCAAGTGCACAGAGCCTTCTTGACATAGAATGATGTAGAAACAAAGAACTGCAGATCTGGTTTATACCAAAGATAGGCACAAACTGCTGGAGTAACTCAGCGGGTCAGGCAGCATCTCTGGAGAAAAAGGATGGGTGTCGTTTCGGGCGTGAAACGTCAACCATCCATTTTCTCCAGAGATGCTGCCTGTCCCATTGAGCTCCAAGCAATTTGTGTGTATCATTTCATGATATTGGGAAAGATGCTGGAGTCAATTATTAAAGAGGTAATAATGGGGCATTTGGATAGCAGTAAAAGGATTAGTCCAAGTCAGCAAGGATTTATGAAAGGAAAATCATGCTTGACTAATCTTCTGGAATTTTTTGAGGATGTGACAAGTAAAATGGATGAAGGGGAGCCAGTGGATGTAGAGTACCTAGACGTTCAGAAAGCCTTTGATAAGGTCCCGCACGGGAGACTGGTGACTAAAATTAGAGCACATGGTATTGGGGGTAGGGTGTTGACATGGATAGAAAATTGGTTGGCAGACAGGAAGCAAAGAGTAGGAGTGAATGGGTTCTTTTCAGAATGGCAGGCAAATTGGAAGAACAGCACCTCATATTTCGCTTGGGTTGCTTACACCTCAGCGGTATGAACATTGACTTATAACCATATAACCATATAACAATTACAGCACGGAAACAGGCCATCTCGGCCCTACAAGTCTGTGCCAAACAACTTTTTTTCCCCTTAGTCCCACCTGCCTGCACACATACCATAACCCTCCATTCCCTTCTCATCTATATGCCTATCCAATTTATTTTTAAATGATACCAATGAACCTGCCTCCACCACTTCCACTGGAAGCTCATTCCACACCGCTACCACTCTCACTAAAGAAGTTCCCCCTCATATTACCCCTAAACTTCTGTCCCTTAATTCTAAAGTCATGTCCTCTTATTTGAATCTTCCCTATTCTCAAAGGGAAAAGCTTGTCCACATCAACTCTGTCTATCCCTCTCATCATTTTAAAGACCTCTATCAAGTCCCCCCTTAACCTTCTGCGCTCCAGAGAATAAAGACCTAACTTATTCAACCTATCTCTGTAACTTAGTTGTTGAAACCCAGGCAACATTCTAGTAAATCTAAGTTAGACTTCTCTAACTTCAAGCAACCCTTAATTTCCCTCTATCACTATCCCTCCCCTTCCCAGTTTTCCGACCAGTCGTACTGTCTCCGATTACATTTTATCTCTGTTTGCTTTGTTGTTTCCTTCTCCCACCTAACAATGATCTATTCTACATTTTCCCTGATCTCCACCCCCTTTGTCCTGTTTTCACACCTTACGCCTTATCTATATATCTCCCCCTCCCCTGACATCGGTCGGAAGAAGGTTTTCGACCCGAAACGTCCCCCTTTCCTATTCTCCATAGATGCTGACTGAGCCGCTGAGTTACTCCAGCATTTTGTGTCTATCCTCGGTTTAAACCTGCATCTGCAGCTCCTTCATACACATGTTGCTCGTCAGGCTAGACTCGTTCTGTGAAGTGGGAAGCAATGACTGGCTGGTTGCCGAGATCAAGAAGCTTAAGAAAATAATTTATTTCCACTTGTGGCGAAAATATTAATAATGTTGGTGCTCGACACTTGCACTGCTCAGTCATAATACGACCAGGTCCTTCTGTCAGGCATATCTCAATATCATTCTGCACTGCCAATATCATCTTATCATCCACAATCCATTAAATTCAAACACTACTCCAAAATCAATTTGGAGGTGCTTCAATTAAACTAATAGCTTAGTTCGTATTATTGAACCATGGACGGGTCTATATATGATATCCTGTTTGATATAACGTGATGAGACACTTCTGCTCGTTAAGTGAAAAGCAAGAGACAAGCCCCAGGACATACTTCACTTTCATTCCTCCTGTAACTCGAACAACGTCACTTGTACTTCCAACTACCCGCTGTCTTCTGCAAAATTGATGTGGCTCAGACAAGTGAAAGAAGCTGCCCTTGGCAATGCAGTACCCTTGACTGAACCGTTGAATTTTAATCAGTTTATGCCACTGGCCCACTTAGGAAACCTGAACGGAAACCTCTGGAGACTTTGTGCCCCACCCAAGATTTCCATGCGGTTTCCGGAGGTTCCTGGAGGTTTTTGTCAGTCTCCCTACCTGCTTCCACTACCTGCAACCTCCGGCAACCACCTGCAACCTCCGGGAACCGCACGGAAACCTTGGGTGGGGCGCAAAGTCTCCAGAGGTTTTCGTTCAGGTTTCCTAAGTGGGACAGGGGCATAAGGGTGCACATACAAATCAGACTCACATCTCACTCCTGATGTAGGATCCCGACCCAAAATGTTGACTATCCCTTTCCCCCCACAGATTCACTTGACCCGTTGAGTTCCTCCGGCAGATTGATTTCTCCTCAATGTTGCTGGTTTGATCGCTCTGCTGTGCCTCGGCAAGGCCAGCAGCATCATCAAGGACGAGTCACACCCTGGCCACTCCCTCTTCTCCCCTCTCCCATCAGGCAAAAGGTACGGAAGTGTGAAAGCGCACACCTCTAGATTCAGGAACAGTTTCTTCCCAGCTGTTATCAGGCAACTGAACCATCCTACGACAAGAGAGCAGTCAAAACTACTATCTACCTCATTGGTGACCCTTGGACTATCCTTGATCAGACTTTACTGGCTAAATGTTATTCCCTTATCATGTATCTTTACACTCTAATGGCTCAATTGTAATCATGTATTGTCTTTCCGCTGTCTTTCTGCTGACTGGTTAACTTGCAACAAAAGCTTTTTACTGTACCTCGGCACATGTGACCATAAACTAAACTGAACTGAAGGGAGGGAGGGGGATATATACTGAGACTAATCACTTTCAGAGACGTATAAATCATCATTCCGCCCTCCCCCTCCCCCTTTTTGTTTTTGACAATAACATTCTCTCTTCTCCCCGCTCCGATCAGGCAGAAGATATTAAAAACTTGAAAGCACATACCACCAGATTCCAGAACATCTTCTTATCTGCAGTTATCTGACTGTTGAACGCACCTCTCGTATGCTGGGGTCAAAATCCCGATCTTCCAATCTACCTTGTCTTGTCCGCTGCACTTTTTTCTTTCAACTGCACTTTGGCTGTATCACCATATTCTGTACTCTGCTTCAAGAGTCAAGAGTATTTTATTGTCATATGTCCCAGATAGGACAATTGAATTCTCACTTGCTGCAGTACAACAAAATGTGTAAACATAGTACGTAACGAGAGAGAAAACTAAGTTCAGTGTGCGTATACACATTCACAATCATCAATCGAATAAATAAAAAAAATTAGTGCATTTCTATAATAATAGTCTGTTTAGTTCAAACAGTAAGCTTATTTGCTGTATGTTTAATGTGCCTGATGGCTGTAGGGAAGAAGCTTACTTCTGAACCTGGAAGTTAGAGATTTTCAGCGCTTGTGTACCCTTCGTCCCAATAGTCGACGGTCCAACCTGTGATGTGGCCGTACATGGTGAGTCCAATCTTTGATGATGTTGGCCGCCTTTTTACAATGAAGACATCGTCACCCCTGGAGTTTGAATTGTTCAAACCTTTTGGTGCTGGAGTCGGCGACAATGGCTTGACGCCAATGAGCTGACTTGACTTCAATATGACGTAGGTGCTGTCTAAAGGTTACACCAGGTTCCAGCTTTAGGTTCCCCATATCCCTTGAATTCCGTGAATTCCATTAGCGCTACCTACATCAACCTACTTCAACCGGCGGCAGTAACCGTCGAATCCTCTTAAGTTGCCTTCAGTTGTGGCAGACAATTCCACAGATTCACGTAACTCGTCGCAAATGGACGTAGTTTTCGTATCTGGACATCCTAATGGGTCACCCCTTATTGCAGTAGCTTGCCACCCCTGGTTCTTGACTCACCCAGGTGGTCGGGAACGTTTTTAGGGCATCGTAGCCAGTCAATGGTTTTTTCGAATTTTACCTGTTTCTATAAGATCCCCTCTCATCCTAAATTCCCCCGAATAAAAGCCCAGCTGACCCAATCTTTCATCATATGTCAGTCCCGCCATCCCGGGAATTAACACGGTGAACCTACGCTGCACTCCCTCAATAGCAATTATGTCCTTCCTCAAATTAGGAGACCAAAATTTCACACAATACTCCAGGTGCGGTCTCACCAGGGTCCTGTACCCTGTACAATTGCAGTAGGACCTCCTTGCTACTAAACTCAAACCCTCTCGCAATCAAGGCCCACATGCCATTGGCTTCCTTCACTGCCTACTATACCTGCGTGCTGACTTTCAGACGGAGGGTTTTTTGGGCTGTGAAGAAAGGACATAAGACAAGCTTGGATGGTTGCAAGTTATTATCTGTTTTCAGAGTGACCCCCTGTTAGTCACACAGCGAAACCATGTTGGTGAAGTGGAGCCAGATTATCTGCATAATAAGAATGTTTCATAGACAAATAGAAACATAGAAATCTAGGTGCAGGAGTAGTCCATTGGCCCTTCGAGGTACTGAAACCGCCATTCAATATGCATGCTGACATCATCAGCTCAGTATCCCGTACCTGCCTTCTCATCCATAGTCAGATGATCCCCTTAGCCACAAGTGTATTGCATCTAACTACCGCTTAAATGTTTAGTGCAATGAACTAGTGCTTGTTTAAAGCCAAGTACTAAACTTGTTTAGCAGCAGTTTACTTTGACTTTTTAGAAAGAGACAAGTGATGGTGATTGAGGGATAAGTGCTTGCCCCAATGAAGTGCGGAATTGCCATAATCAGGGCTCAGCTAACGAACACGTAATATTAAGACCATTAACTCTCATAGAAACATCGAAATTAGGTGCTGGAGTAGGCCAATCTGCCCTTCAAGCCAGCACAGCCATTCAATATGATTATGGCTGATCATCCAAAATCAGTACCCCGTTCCAGCTTTTTCCCCATATCCCTTGATTCCGTTAGCCCTAAGAGCTTACAATAACTCTCAGTGAAAACATCCAGTGAAGTGGCCTCCAGATGCTTTCTGTGGCAGTGAAGCTGGGGATTCACAACTCTCTGGGTGCAAGTTTTCTTCATCTCAGTGCCTAAATGGCCTACCCAGCTTATTCCTAAATTGCCACCCAGGGTTCTGGAACTCACCAGATCATCGGGAACCATTTTTCCTGCATCTAGCCCCCCCAATCCCTTAAGAATTTTATATGTTTGATAACCTTCGGTTATCCTAAATCCCCTGCATACAGAGCCCAGCTGACCCAATCTTTCATCATATGTCAGTCCCGCCATCCCGGGAATTAACCCGGTGAACCTACGCTGCACTCCCTCAATAGCAATAATGTCCTTCCTCAAATTAGGAGACCAAAATTTCACACAATACTCCAGGTGCGGTCTCACCAGGGTCCTGTACCCTATACAATTGCAGTAGGACCTCCTTGCTACTAAACTCAAACCCTCTCGCAATCAAAGCCCACATGCCATTGGCTTCCTTCACTGCCTACTATACCTGCGTGCTCACTTTCAGAGCCAGACTTTCTTGGCTGTGAAGAAAGGACATAAACGACAAGCTTGGATGGTCCAAGTTATTATCTGTTTTGGGAGTGACCCCATGTTAGTTTAACAGCGAAACCATTTCTATTTTTCCCATTATCTAACCATAATAAGAATTTAGAATTGACAAATTAGTTTAGTTTAGTCTAGTTTATTGTCACGTGTACTGAGGTACAGTGAAAAGCTTTTATTGCATGCTAACCAGTCAGCATAATGCAAATACATGATTACAATCTAGCCATCCATAGTCAGATGAATGATAGAGGGGATAACATTGTTATTATTGCATTGTTATACAAATATTGTTTAGTGCAAAACTAGTGCAAGTTTAAATGCAAGTACTAAACTTGCTTGTTTAGCAAGCAAGTTTACTTTGACTTTTTAGTAAAGTCAAGTAATGTCTGATTAAAGATATTCCGAGGATCTCCAATGAGGGAGATGGTAGCTCAGGACCACTCTCTAGTTGTTTTTCAGCTGGATATAAAATGACCTTGATTCTGGAGGTGTGCATTTTCACACTTCTATACCTTTATCCTGATAGGAGAGAGGAGAAGAGGGAGTGGCCAGGATGAGTCATCCTTGATAATGCTGCTGCCCTTGCCGAGGCAGAGTGAGGTATAAATGGAGTCAGTGGGAGGGAGTTTGGTTCGTGTGATGGTCTGGGCTGCGTCCACAATTCTCTGCAATTTCCTGTGGTCTTGGATGGAGCAGTACCCAAACCGTGCTGTGATGCATCCCGATAAAAATGCTTTCCACGGCGCTCCGGTAGAAATTGGTGAGAGTTGTTGGGGACATGCCAAACTTCCTAAACCTTCTCAGGAAGTGGAGTTCCAGATTAGTCCCAACTACTTAACAATAGTGGCAGCAACTAGTACCATAGTCAGCTGCTTTTAATTACCGTGTGTGCAAAACAAACTTCACTACAGTTGTCTACGATGACAGACAACTATACACATGGCTTTTTCCCAAACCAAGGTCATTTCCGCATCATTATTGACTGGGTTAACTTACTATCTTAGAAGGCACAGTCTGCTGAAAGGAAATGTGCTGACTGCAATTTACAATTGACTTTAACATCTCTGCCTCGTCAGCTTTTAGACATGACCTCTGATGGCCTTGATAACGTGAGACTTTTGTTAAACTGCAAGCTTTGGCTTGGCATGAAGTGTTTACGAGTCTTTCATTGCCACCGTTTTTGAGAAAGAGAATCTTAAAAATTATGTTTATTTTTTTTGTAAATTAAAGGCCACATTGGCGTCAATAACATTTAGCAGTTGAAGAGAATAGTTTTATCCATTCGGAGAATTGTTAATTACGAAACAATTATTGCAGAGGTGCATCTGGTAGGGTTGCCACCTCACGGCACCAGAGACCCAGCTTTGACCATGATGGGTGCTCTCTGTGTGGAGTTTATACTGCGTGGGTTTCCTCCGGATGCTCCGGTATCCTCCCACATCCCATAGATGTGTGGGTTTGTTGGTTAATTAGCCCTCAGTAAAATTGTCCCTACTGTGCGATTCCATTTCAAGAGAGTCAAGAGTCATGGGTGCTTTGTTGTAGAAATGGAACAATGTAATTCTCACTTGCAACACAAAAAAACACAGTAATTCGATCCTGTCTGTATAGAGTTTGTGCGTTCTCCCCATGACTGCGTGGGTTTTCTCCAGGTGTCCCGGTTTCCCCCCACACTCCAAAGCCACACAGGTTTGTAGGTTAATTTGGCTTTGGTAAAAATTGTAAATCATCCCTAGTGTGTAGGATAGTGCAAGTGTACAGGGGTGATCACTGGTCAGCACGGACTCGGTGGGCCGAAGGGTCTGTTTCCGCGCTGTACATCTAAAGTGAACTAATAAAAACTGATGCCTTTGTTTTTAGATTGAATAAAATAGTGCTTAAGTAAGCATCAAAACCTTCTGAACCTTCTGAATGTTGTAGTTGGAAGGGCAGTACAGTACTCTGCATATCGCCAACTTGGACAATTTTACTTTTTTTTATCAAGCCAATTAACCTACAAACCTGTACATCTTTGGAGAGTGGGAGGAAACCGATGATATCGGAGAAAACCCACCCATATCACAGGGAGAACATATAAACTCCGTACAGGCAGCACCCCGATTCAGATTCAGATTCAGATTCAATTTTAATTGTCATTGTCAGTGTACAGTACAGAGACAACGAAATGCATTACAACGAAATGCATAACAAGCACCCATAGTCCGGATCGAACCCGGGTCTCTGGCGCTGAATTTTGCTGCTAAGCAGCAACTCTACCGCTGTGCCACCGTGACTGATGATCTAAAATGATCTTTAGATTAGTTTTGTTTAGTTTAGTTTAGAGATACAGCACAGAAACAGGCTCTTCGGCCCACCGAGTCTACGGCGACCAGCGATCCCCGCAGACTAACACTATCCTACACACGCTAGGAACAATTTACATTTATACCAAACCAATCAGCCTACAAACCTGTACGTCTTTGGAGTGTGGGAGGAAACCGGAGCTTCCCAGAGGAAACCAACACGGGTCAGGGGAAGACCGTACAAAACTCCATAGAGACAGCACCCGTACTCCAGATCGAACACAGGTCCCTGGCGCTGTAAGGCGGGAACTCTATCGCTGCGCCACGGTGCCGCCCCTTGATTAGAAGAATTCTAAATTGGAAAGGCACACACAAGGCTATAAGCTATTAAATTTGCTTGTCAGAAATCCCCTCGCTAATTGTTAAATACTTTGAATATTAGAATATATTTTGCTCCCAGCTAAATACAAAGGAGCACTTCCTGTGCTGTCCTCATTTTCACACGCCGTGAATTCTCTTGAGTGTAAATTCCTTGGGAAACAGTTAACAATAAATCTAACGACAGACAAATAAAATGCACTGCAGTCAATATGAGCCAGATTAATCTGCTATAAAAGCAAGCTTCATGGCAAAATCCTTTAAAAGCAATGTCCATGAATTAGGCAGTGACACATGTTTCTCTCTTCCCCTCACTGACGGAGCTATAGGAAAATGTCATCAGTTTCATTACCAATGTGATCTGTCTTGAAAGGTGATCATATCAAAGAAATTAAAGGGAGAACTAATTATTTACATTTATGGGTTAGGTACAAGCCATAAATCTGCTATCAAAAAATTCTAAATGAGAGGGACAGACCGGGGCGTTACTGAGTCTCTTGCCCAGAGAATGGGAACCAAGAACCACGGGATACATGTTTAAGGTGAAGGGGGAAAACATTTTGAGAAATCTGAGGAGTAACTTTTTCACACAAAAGGTGTTGGGTGGACGGAATGAGCTGCTAGAGGAGGTAGTTGAGGCAGGGACGATCCCAACATTAAAGAAACAGTTAGACAGGTTCATGGATAGGACAGGTTTGGAGGGATATGGACCAAATGCGGGCAGCTGGGACTAGTGCAACTGGGACAAGTTGGGCCGAAGGGCCTGCTTCCACACTGTGTCTGTGACTCTAAGACATTCCAATGTGTTTACCAGGCAGTGAAGCACTTTTCTGAAGTGTTATCATTGTGTGATGTAAATGTGTGCCAACAAAATAGCAGTGAGATAATATTTAGTTCAGTGATGTTGATTTAGTGATAACTATCAGGCTGGAGTCCATAGATTTATTGAAGTTCTTAACTGGTTCAGCTAATTCTCTTTGGGTCATTCTGTTGTTGCTGGCACAAAAGTGCTGAGACATTACTACTCTATCAGCGGCAAGGTTCTGAAATGCTCCGCACATTAGCACAACATAACATGATTGCCAGATGTCCATAAAACGGCTGCCCTAGTCAATATCGTTTCTAAGGTGTGGCATTGATCATGATGCCAGATCAGTGATGAATGCACTGGCACAAACAGTAAGGTGAAATTACTGTTGAACAAGGTGGGGCCCTTGTTCAATATGTACCAGGGCTCCATCGCCGACCTCTATCTCCATTACATCGACGATTGCTTTGGTGCCACCTCCTGCACCCACACACAACTGACTGACTTTATCCGCTTCACCACCAACTTCCATCCGGCACTCAAGTACACCTGGACCATTTCCAACACTTCCCTACCATTCCTTGACCTCACTATCTCCATCGCAGGTGATAGACTTCTGACCGACATCCACTATAAACCTACTGACTCCCATGGCTATCTGGACTACACTTCTTCCCACCCTGCTTCCTGTAAGGACTCCATCCCCTACTCCCAATTCCTCCGTCTACGCCACATCTACTCCCAGGATGATGCGTTCCACACCAGGGCATTTAAAATGTCCTCATTCTTCAGGGAACGGGGGTTCCCCTCCTCCACCATAGATGAGGCTCGCACCAGGGTCTCTTCAATACCCCGCAACACTTCTCTCTCTCCCCATCCCCCCACTCGCAACAAGAGCAGAGTCCCCCTAGTCCTCACCTTTCACCCCACCAGCCGTCACATACAACAAATAATCCTCCGTCAGTTTTGCCAATTCCAACGTGACCCCACCACTCGCCACATCTTCCCATCTCCCCCTATGTCTGCCTTCTGCAAAGACCGCTCCCTCCTTAACTCCCTTGTCGTTTTTTCCCTTCCCTCCCGTACCACCCCCTCCCCAGGCACTTTCCGTTACAACCGCAAGAGATGCAACACTTGTCCTTTACCTCGCTCCTCAACTCCATTCAAGGACCCAAGCACTTGTTCCAGGTGCGACAGAGGTTCACCGGCATCTCCTCCAACCTCATCTATTGCATCCGCTGCTCTAGATGTCAGCTGATCTACATCGGTGAGACCAAGCGGAGGCTGGGTGATTACTTCGCCGAACACCTCCGCTCGGTCCGCAATAACCAACCTGACCTCAGCACTTCAACTCCTCCTCCCATTCCCCATCCGACCTCTCTGCTCTGGGTCTCCTCCATGGCCAGAGAGAGCAACACCAGAAATTGGAGGAACAGCATTTCACTTGGGGAGTCTGCATCCTGCGGGCATGAACATTGAATTCTCCCAATTTTGTTAGACCTTGCTGTCTCCTCCCCTTCCCCAGCCATTGGGTTGTCTCCTCCCATCCCTCAGCCCTTGGACTCCTCCTCCTCCCTTTTTCCTTTCTTCTCCCCGCCACCCCCCATCAGTCTGAAGGTTTCAGCCCAAAACGTAGCCTATTTCCTTCGTTCCATAGATGCTGCTGCACGCACTGAGTTTCTCCAGCACTTTTGTCTACCTTGGAGAGGTGTGACACTGACTCTACATCAATTATTTCCATATTTTCTCGCCTTTCAGCCCATCAGATATGCTGCCGCTCCCATTTCCCCTGTAATTTTTAATGTAATCTATGAAACAAATAGTGAACTGCTTAGTGCAACCAAAGTCACAGTCTCAAGAAAATTGGGGTAGCACAGTGGTGCAGCAGTGGTGCAGGGTTGCTGCTGTACAGCGCCAGAGAGCTGGGATCGATCCTGACTAGGGGTGCTGTCTATATGGAGTTTGTACGCTATCCTTGTAACCACGTGGGTTTTCTCCAGGTGCTCCAGTTTCCTCCCACACTCCAAAGACGCACAGGTTTGTAGTTTAAGAACGAACTGCAGATGCTGGAACAATCGAAGGTAGACACAAAATGCTGGAGAAATTCAGCGGGTGAGGCAGCATCTATGGAGAGAAGGAAATAGACAAAGTTTCGGGTCGAGACAATAGACAATAGACAATAGGTGCAGGAGTAGGCCATTCGGCCCTTCGAGCCAGCATCGCCATTCAAAGTGATCATGGCTGTCATCCACAATCAGTACCCCGTTCCTGCCTTCTCCCCATATCCTCTGACTCTGCTATCTTTAAGAGCCCTAGCAAGCTTTCTCTTGAAAGTATCCAGAGAACCGGCCTCCACTGCCCTCTGAGGCAGAATATTCCACAGACACACAACCCTCTGTGTGAAAAAGTGTTTCCTCATCTCCGTTCTAAATGCCTTACCCCTTTTTCTTAAACTGTGGCCCCTGATTCTGGACTCCGCCAACATCGGGAACATGTTTCCTGCCTCTAGCGTGTCCAAACCCTTAATAATCATATAAATGTTTCAATATGATCCCCTCTCATCCTTCTAAACTCCAGAGTGTACAAGCCCAGCCGCTCCATTCTCTCAGCATATGACAGTCCCGCCATCCCGGGAATTAACCTTGTGAACCTACGCTGCACTCCCTCAATAGCAAGAATGTCCTTCCTCAAATTAGGGGACCAAAACCGCACACAATACTCCAGGTGTGGTCTCACTAGGGTCCTATACTACTGCAGAAGGACCTCTTTGCTCCTATACTCAACTCCTGTTGTTATGAGACCAAGGGTAAAATTACCTGCCCCAGGTTGGTAGTTTAATTGGCTTCGGTAAGAAATTGTAAATTGTCCCTTGTGTGTAGAGTAGTCCTAGGTAGACTAGTAGGTAGGCTAGTATATGGGGTCAGCATGCACTTGGTGGGTCAAAGGGCCTCAAATGTTCTTCTATGTACATCAAATGTCTTTTACAGTATATCTTGATCATTTTCTTTGCACTAGTATAATGGTTATTAATCTATTGAATTTTTGAAAAATTATCATATGTTATTGCTGTGCATTACATGTGCAGAACTATTAAGCTGCTGCAAGTAAGAATTTCATTGTTCAGCTGTTGGTACGTCTGACAATTAAACACTCTTGACTCTCAAAAACATTACACTGCCCTGTAAAAAAAACCCTGGTTCTATGAAGTGTTTAAGAAGGAACTGCAGATGCTGGAAAATCGAAGGTACACAAAAATGCTGGAGAAACTCAGCGGGTGAGGCAGCATCTATGGGCAACGGAAATAGGCAACGTTTCGGGCCGAAACCCTTCTTCAGTCTGAAGAAGGGGTTTGGCACGAAACGTTGCGTATTTCCTTCGCTCCATAGACGCTGAGTTTCTCCAGCAATTTTGTCGACCTCCTGGTTCTATAAAACCTAGCTCCCAACTATAAAGCATTTAATTGAAGCGTGGTTAAATTACTGCTTAGTGTCATTACTGAGTTGGTGACATCAATCTCTCACATAATGTTCTCTCATGGTATCACTTAATCAAAAGATTTCAAGTATTTCACAGCGTCTAATCAATAATATATGCAATCAATTAAAGGTCACACCGTTTTCCAATGTATCACATTTATTGCCTTCACATCAAAGATATATTATGTGGCATTTAGAAACTAATTGAAATATTGGCAACATTTTCAATGGAATGGAATGGAAAAAAAATATGTGCTTTTTTTATCCTCTCCCCAGTTCTGAGTGAGAATCCTGACACACACCACAAGATTCAGGGACAGTTTCTTCCCAACTGTTATCAGGCAACTGAATCATCCTACCACAACCAGAGAGCAGTGCTGAACTACTATCTATCTTGTTGGTGACCCTCGGACTATCCTTGATCGGACTTTGCAGGCTTTACCTTCGACAAAACATTATTCCCTTATCATGTCTATACACTGTAAATGGTTCAATTGTAATCATGCATTGTCTTTTCGCTGACTGGATAGCAAGTAACAAAGGCTTTTCACTGTACCTCGGTAAACACAGCAATGAACTAAACATTAACTGGAGTTTCTTTCCACAATTGTTGCTTGATTGGTTGACTTCCTCCTGTATTTGTTCTTGTTTCAGATTCCAACATCTGTAGTTTTATTTGGGTTTCCTTCACTCTGGTTCGTTCTCCATTTTTTTTCTCTAGTCTCATGTTTAGTTTAGTTTAGTTCAGAGTTACAGTGCAGAAACAGGCCCTTCAGCCCACCTAGTCTGAACCGACCAGTGATCCCCGTACATTAACACTATCCTGCACACACTAGGGACAACTTACACTTAAACCAAGCCAATTAACTTACAAACCTGTACGTCTTTGGAGTGTGGGAGGAAACCGGTGCACCCGGAGAAAACCCACGCAGGTCACATACAAACTCTGTACAGACAGCACCCAATGTCAGGATCGAGCCTGGGACTCTGGCGTTATGAGGCAGCAACTCCACTGCTGAGCCAGCTTCTTTTCTCCTCTCTTCCATCCTCATCCTCTCTGTGCCTAAATGAACTTGATATGCATTACTGTGAAAATGGTCCATGGTTGATTTGTGGATCAGCTGTGATTTGGCCTTAGGATTGCTGAGTTACTCCGCAATCAACTGAGTTGTGGCCTTTTCTGCCCTTACAATTGTATTGTTTCATTAATCTGATGGCCACAACTCTAGATCAGGCAGCACGGTGGCGCAGCGGTAGAGTTGCTGCCTCAGAGCGCCAGAGACCGGGGTTTGATCCTTACTACTGGTGCTGTCGGTACAGAGTTTGTACGTTCTCCCTGTGACCGTGTGGGTTTTCTCCGAGATCTTCGCTTTCCTCCCACACTCCAAACACATACAGGTTTGTAGGTTTGTTGCAATTTGCAAAAGTTTCAATTTCAAGGGATTCATACAGTATCTATAAATATGTTACAATCTATACACCCTGTACACAAGTTAAATATGTTGACCTAGACTATTTTAGTTTAGAGATACCGCAAGGAAAAGGGCCCTTCGGCCCACCGAGTCCATTCTGACCATGGATCGCATATTCACACTAGTTCTGAGAAGAAAAGATAAAGGCACTGACCATCTGGTGACAGTGCGATAAGATAGTTATTTTAAGATAAGATAGGGGTGGCGCAGCAGTAGAGTTGCTTCCTTACAGCGCCAGGGAACCGGTCTGATACTGACTGTGGGTGCTGTCTGCTTGGAGTTTGTACATTCGCCACATGACCTGCATGGGATTTCTCTAAGATCTTCGATTTCCTCCCACACTCCAAAGACGTACAGGTTTGTAGGTTGATTAGTCTGGTATAAATGTAAATTGTGTGTAGGATAGTGTTAATGAGCAGGGATTGCTGGTCGGCGCGGACTCGGTGAGCCGATGTTTAGGTTAGAGATACAGCATGGAAACAGGCTCTCGGCCCACTGTCCAACTGGCCACTGGTCACCCGTGTACGCTAGTTCTATGTTATCCCGCCATCGATTCCACTCATCCACACTAGGGGCCATTTACAGCGGGCAAGTAACCTACAAACCGCACGTCTTTGGGATGTGGGAGGAAACCGGAGAACCCGGTGGAAACCCACGCGGTCACAAGGAGAACGTGGAAACGCCACATAGACGGTTCCCGAGGTCGGGATCGAACCTGTGTCTCTGGAGCTGTGAGGCAGCAGCTCTACCAGCTGCGCCACTGGGCCGTCCTCTTGTTTACAGGAGCAGATCACTTAACAACGAATATAACAACATTGCTCCAAACACCACACCAGTGATTATAGTGATCACCAGATTTCATGTGGTCTGATTATTGGATAAATGGGTTTGGTTTAATGGCACTAAAAAGGGACTTTGGCAATGGTTCTATTGAATTCTTCAACCTGCCTGTCTTGGACACAGTGGAGTTAAATTGCTCAATGCAATGCCGTGCCGTGGACAGCTGGCAAATGGATTACATACAAGATGAATTTGACAGCATTGCATCTATGATGTGTCAGAAAGATTAATATGCAAATAATTCTCACAGACGTATTATGCTCTGTGACTAAGAACCAACTGACCTCTGCCAATTTCTGATGCCTGAATGATGCAGTAAATGCCAATGGGTTTTTTCTTATTTCTGTACATAAACACTAACATTTTTGATCACTTACCTTAGAACAGTGTCAGCTGTGGCTGAGTGGATAGCACACTTGCCTCTGAGTCAGAAGGTTAAGGGTTCAATTCCCTGCCCACAAAACATGACCACAAAAAAAAAACATGGGTTGATATTTCAGTGCAAGTGTGGAGGGGGATGAAGCATTATCTTGGAGATGCTAAACAATTGTGTGGCACGGTGGCGCAGCGGTAGTAATACTGCCTTACAGGGCCAGTGACCCAGGTTCAATCCTGACTACGGGTGCTTGTTTAATTTAGTTTAGAGATACAGCACAGAAACAGGCCCCTTCGGTCCACCGAGACCGCTCCAACCAGCAATAACACTATTAACCGCACACTAACACTGTCCTACACAAACGTGGGACAATTTACACACACACCAAGCCGATTAACCTACATACGAAATGATACCTGTACGTCTTTGGAGTGTGGGAGGAAACCGAAGATCTCGGAGAAAAGCCACGCGATCACGGGGAGAATGTGCAAACTCCGTACAGACAGCACCCGAAGTCGGGGTCGAACCCGGGTCTCCGGCGCTGCAAGGGCTGTAAGGCAGCAACTCTACCGCTGCGCCACCGTGGGTGTTTTCTGTACGGCGTTTGTACGTACAGGTTTGTAGGTTAATTGGCTTGGTACAAAATGTAAAATTGGCCCCAGTGTGCGCGGGGTACTGTTAATGTGCGGGGATCACTGGTCGGAGCAGACTCGGTGGGCTGAAGGGCCTGCTTCCGCACTGTATCTCTAAACTAAACTAAACTAAAGTGGATTCCAATAGATTCATGTATTAATTAACGGTCTGCTCTTGCCATTACAAATACACTTTCCATAGTTAATACCATTTTATTACACGTTTCTGAGAAGAAGCGGTTGACAGAAGGATAAATATCGATCAGGACTACAGGAATAACACTCTTCTGTTCATAGAAACATAGAAAATAGGTGCAGGAGTAGGCCATTCGGCCCTTCGAGCCTGCACCACCAATCAATATGATCATGGCTGATCATCCAACTCAGTATCCTGTACCTGCCTTCTCTCCATACCCCCTGATCCCTTTAGCCACAAGGACCACATCTAACTCCCTCTTAAATATAACCAATGAACTGGCCTCAACTACCTTCTGTGGCAGAGAGTTCCAGAGACTCACCACTCTCTGTGTGAAAAATGTTTTTCTCATCTCAGTCTTGAAAGATCTCCCCTTTGTCCTTAAACTGTGACCCCTTGTTCTGGAATTCCCCAACATCGGGAACAATCTTCCTGCATCTAGCCTGTCCAACCCCTTAAGAATTTTGTAAGATTTTCTATAAGATCCCCCCTCAATCTACTAAATTCTAGCGAGTTCAGTTCAGTTTAGTTCAGTTTAGTTTAATTTATTGTCAGGTGTACTGAGGTACAGTGAAAAGCCTTTGTTGCGTGCTATCCAGTCAGCAGAAAGGCAATACATGATTACAATCGAGCCATTGCGGTGAAGGAAAGAGCGTTCACATTGCGGCCCTGTTTCCACCAATCTTTCCACCACCACGCACAGACACCATTGTACGCAGATGCCGAGAAGTTTGTTCAGCTCTGGCCGAACAACTTCTAATCTCGTGACGTGGACTTGTTGAGAAGATGAAGATCGAGCCATTTACGGTGTATGGATACATGATAAGGGTTTAGTGAAAGATAAGGCCAGCAAAGTCACTTGGAAAGCGACAAGGTAAAGCCATTATCTTCCTCTAAGTTAAAGCAGGGGATGAGTTACATTCATCTTAGAGAATAGTGAACTAACAACACTGTGTGAGAGACAGCCCTGCTCAAGGGTTGGATTTATAACCAAAGGTAAACACAAAAAGCTGGAGTAAGGCAGTGGGACAGGCAGCATCTCTGGAGAAAAGGAATAGGTGACCTTTCGGGTTGAGACCCTTCTTCAGAACAAGGGGGTCACAGTTTAAGGGTAAGGGGGAAATCTTTTAGGACCGAGATGAGGAAAACTTTTTTCACACAGAGAGTGGTGAATCTCTGGAATTCTCTGACGCAGAAGGTAGTTGAGGCCAGTTCATTGGCTATATTTAAGAAGGAGTCAGATGTGCCCCTTGTGGCTAAAGGGATCAGGGGGTATGGAGAGAAGGCAGGTACAGGATACTGAGTTGGATGATCAGCCATGATCATATTGAATGGCGGTGCAGGCTCGAAGGGCTGAATGGCCTACTCCTGCACCTATTTTGTATGTTTCTATGTTTCATACTGAGAGTCAGGGAAGAGGGTGTTTTAGCGATATGGAAGGGTAAGATGTGAAAACGACTGATCAAAGCAGACGATGATGAGGCAATGAGGAATAGTTCACTGTTAGCTGAGGGGAAGGTCACAAGGAGGCATACAATCAGTAAAGTTAATTAGACAGATGGTGTGACTATAATGTAAAATTAATCAGGAAACCATCTTGGCTGAGAGCCCAAAGATTATTGATGGGATCTGACGGCATCATTTCCTGCGCCTCCACTTTCACTCCCTTTATAACCTCAGGGTCAATCTTAAAGTCCATGCAGACAGCACCCGAGGTCAGGATCGAACCCTTGATCTACTGGCACTGCAATGCAGTGGCTCTACCAGCTGCGCCACTGCGCCGCCATTACAGTTCTGTTTAGTTGATTGTCACGTGTATCGAGGTGGAGTGAAAGTTTTTTGTTGCGTGATAACCAGTCAACAGAAAGACAAGGTAGACAAAAGTGCTGGAGAAACTCAGCGGGTGCAGCAGCATCTATGGAGCGAAGGAAATAGGCAACGTTTCGGGCCGAAACCTTCTTCAGACGCTTCAATTGGAGTAAGGCAGTGGGACAGGCAGCATCTCTGGAGAAAAGGAATAGGTGACCTTTCGGGTTGAGACCCTTCTTCAGAACAAGGGGGTCACAGTTTAAGGGTAAGGGGGAAATCTTTTAGGAGCGAGATGAGGAAAACATGTTTCACACGGAGAGTGGTGAATCTCTGTAATTCTCTGATGCAGAAGGTAGTTGAGGCCAGTTCATTGGCTATATTTAAGAAGGAGTCAGATGTGGCCCTTGTGGCTAAAGGGATCAGGGGGTATGGAGAGAAGGCAGGTACAGGATACTGAGTTGGATGATCAGCCATGATCATATTGAATGGCGGTGCAGGCTCAAAGGGCTGAATGGCCTACTCCTGCACCTATTTTCTATGTTTCTATGTTTCCTTCTTCAGACGCTTCAATTTTCCAGCATCTGCAGTTCCTTCTTAAACAGCAGAAAGACAATACGTGATTACAATTGAACCATTTACGGTGTATAGATACATGATAAAGGAAAGTTAAATAATATGCCACAACATAGCAGATTTCCACAGAAAAAAAGTGTCCAATTTAGGAAAACATATCAAACAATAACATCATGACCTTCCGAAGGGGGGGTGCAATGGTTGCTGTCGCACCCCCTTTTTTTTCCGGAGTAAAAAAAAATCCAGAGTAAAAAAAAAAATTGGGGCGTAATATTTTTAAATTCCACACCAGGGCAGAGGGAGAGTGAGAGGGGGCAGATACAGAGAGAGAGGGGCAGAGACAGCTAGAGAGGGGGCAGAGACAGAGAGAGCAGGGGGAGAGGGGGAGGGGGGAGAGGGGAGAGTAGAGAAATAGAGAGTGAGAGAGGAAATAGGTTGGATAGAGAGGGTGGGAGAGAGAGAGGGGGGGAGAGAGAGAGAGAGATAGAGGGAGAGAGAGATAGAGGGAGAGAGATAGAGAGAGAGGGGGAGAATGAGGTGGGGAGAGAGAAAGTTGAGAATAGGGAAGATTCAAACAAGAGGACATGACTTCAGAATTAAGGGACAGAAGTTTAGGGGTAACATGAGGGGGAACTTCTTTACGCAGAGAGTGGTGGCGGTGTGGAATGAGCTCCCAGTGGAAGTGGTGGAGGCAGGTTCATTGGTATCATTTAAAAATAAATTGGATAGGCATATGGATGAGAAGGGAATGGAGGGTTATGGTACGAGTGCAGGCAGGTGGGACTAAGGGGAAAAAATTTGTTCGGCATGGACTTGTAGGGCCGAGATGGCCTGTTTCCGTGCTGTAATTGTTATATGTTGTTATATGAGAGGGGGGGAAGAGAGAGGTGGGGAAGGGAGAGGGGGGAGGCCTGGGCCAAGCTGAGAGGGGGAGAGAGGGGTTGTTGAGAGAGATGGGAGAGAGGGGGGGAGAGAGAGAGAGAGAGAGAGAGAGAGAGAGAGAGAGGGGGAGAGGGAGAGGGGGAAGAGAGGGGTGGAGACAGAGGGCGGAGAGAGGGGAAGAGGGCATTTGGAGGGAGCAAGCATTTGAAAGCCTGATCAGCATTTGAAAAGTGGGTGGAAATATGTGATTAATGTAAAACATATGACAGGCCTTTAAAATAAAGTAAGAAAAAATCTTTAAGCGAGAAATACCTTAATGGTTGCAGTGAAAACATTCATTGACCTTCAACATATTTCTAAATGTCCCGCTAAACGCATCGGCAAAGTCAAGTGAATAGAGCTAATCTTTGACATACTTTTGAAATAAAATGTTGCAATGCACATCTGAAATCAATAGCTGGAGACACATTGAAGTGATGCAGAAGTGTTTACGTTACCAGGCTCCTGCTTGGCTGCATGACTTGCCCAGCCATCTGTACACATTTCTCTTTCCCTTGCTCCCGCCCCAGCAGTTAAAATATATTTCATACATTAATTAACAGGCTGAATAAATTCATGTTCTCAAAATGTTTGGCTGCTGTGGTTTGACCAGAGCAAAGAAGACTGCAAACTGTTGTGACCACTGCCCAGTCCATCACCAGCTCTGACCTCCCCACCATCGAAGGGATTTACCGGGAGTCGCTGCCTCAAAAAGGCAGCCAGCATCATCAGAGACCCACACACCACCCTGGCCACACACTCATTTCACTCCTGCCATCGGGAAGAAGGTGCAACAGGCGCCTGAAAATTGTAATGTCCAGGTTCAGTTCCCTACAGCGATTAGGCTATTAAACACTATAATGTGGCAGTCCCTGAGGGTTAGGCCATTCCATGGGTCATCCCCCTCGGCTCTTGAGGGACAGGGACAATTGTCTGCCCACGGGGTTTCCCGGGTCTTGCTTGTGGGCGTTCTGTGTGTTTGCCATGATTCATTTAAACGACTTCTGAACCTGCCTGGCATCTGGCCTTTTCCTGATCTCATCCAGGCCACTACAACTGGTGACCCCGACAATAACCTCCAAATATGTTCTGAACTACAAAGACTATTATTGTTATTAATGCACTATTATTGTTTGTTTCTTTTTATGTGTGCATACATATGTGTATGTGTGTGTGTGTATATGTCTGTGTGTGTGTATATATATATGTATGGGTGTGTATGTATATATATATGTGTGTGTGTGTATGCGTGTGTATGTGTGTGTGTGTGTATGTGTATATATATATATATATATATGATGTGCACATGTGAAAACAGGACTGTCAACTCTCACGCATTGAGCGTGAGACTCACGCATTTTGCACAATTCTCACACTCTCACACTGATCACAGAATTTCCTACACTCAAAAACAAAACTTAAAAATTAAAAAAAAAATTAAGTCACGAACAATTTAATTCGCCAAGGCGTCCAGATCTCCTTCACACTCACCAATGAGAATAGTTTTCTGTTGGCGGGTTTCCCGTAAAGAACGAGCAATGTGATTGCCTTAAGCCCATCTCACATTATTAATATGCATAAGCTTGACCTCCCACATGAACGTGATGAGGATGCTGCAACTTAAACAGTTTTGCTTCCATTCCACGAGAAAAGTAAGATGTAACTATATTCCTGATATCACCGGTCACATTACGTGTTGCGATACGTAAGGACCATGTTAAGTTTTACGTGCAGTGCAAATGTAATTTATAACCTGGTCTGGGTTCGACTGGGCTGAGTCACTCCAGAATCTGTGTCCTTTTGTGTATTAATCAGTTTCTTGTTTCTACATTTTGACTTCTCTATTTTTGCAGACATTACTTATGCAAACATCTGGCTGTTTGCTCAGATTGAGAGGGACATTAAACTTGACACATTCAGCGATCAGCTCCAGGGCATCAAAAGAAACTTGGTCTTTAGTCCAGTGGTTACATTTTTCAAGATTTACTTCTCACAGTGCTGGAGGATGTCACATTCCACGAGTAAATATTGAGCCAAAGTGTAGCCAGTATTTTCTCTGCGAGGATGTGGACCAGATGGAATGAATCTTTTTTTCATTTTATTCATTCCTCAGAAGAAGTGAAGCAGCAACAGAACTTATTTGGTGTTGTAAACGCTGCCTTAAAGGACGTATCTTCAGTAATTGTCGCATTAATACATGGCTTAATCAGCATCAGAGGCTAACGTGTGTTGCATTCAGTATTACTGTTGGCCTGATGGAACCTATAACACAGAGAAATACTCTCCCTCTCTCCTGAAGAGAAGAAAGAAAAAAATTGGGGCGCTACTGTGGTGCAGCAGCAGAGTTGCTGCCTTACAGCACCAGAGACCCAAGTTCCATCCTGACTCTGGATGCTGTCTGTACGGAGTATATACGTTCAGATATGCTGCCTGCCCCACTGAGTTACTCCAGCTTTTTGTGTCTATCTAAAGTTTGCTCAAAGATAGTCTGAGGGTCTCCATTGAGGTAGTGGTAGCTTAGGGCTTCTCTCCAGTTGTTGGTAGGATGGTTCAGTTGCCTGAACAGCTGTGAAGAAACTGTCCCTGCATCTGGTGGTGTGCGTTTGCTGTGCATGTACTCTAAGTACTCGAGAAGCAAAAGTACATGCACAGGAGCATATTAATGTAGCCTTAAGAATCATTTACAGAAACAAGGAAAAATGTGCATCAGCTCAATTTAAATTAAACCAGATTAATCTAAACTCAGTGTGATATAATGTGGGAAAGGGTTTTGTTGGACTGGCAGATTTCCCAGTGTATAGGATGTTATTCAGATTAATACCCCCAACATGATACAATTTTTTTTTTTTAATAGATGTCACACAGCAGAGGAGGATCATATATTATCCAGCAAACACAGTAAGTTCCAAGGGAGCGTGGGAAAGAGAACCAGGCAAGTTTCAGGGGAGCACGGGAACTAGGGATCTGGTGAGTGTAAGGGGAGAGCGGGGACCAGGGTGAGGATGTTTTATAGAAGCACAGGAACTATGGCCGCAGCATGTGAGAGGGAGCGTGGGAACTACTGGTGTGTGAGAGGGAGCGTGGGAGTGGGACACTAGTGTGTTAGAGTGAGCATGGGAATGGGACCGGTGTGTTGGAGTGAGTGAGTGAGTGACAGAACACTAGTGTGTTAGAGGGAGCGCGGGAATAAGACTGATGTGAAAGAAAGTGTACAAACTAAGGCCCTGAGATGTACCAAAGGGAGCGCATAAATGTGTGTCGGAGTGAGTGTGAGAATGGAACTGGTGTGTTAGAACGAGTGTGGGAATGGAACACTAGTGTGTTAGAGTGAGTGTGTGAATAGTGTGTCAGTGCGAGTGGGAACAAGATGCTGGTGTCTTAAAGCGAGTGTGAACAGGACACTGGTGTGTGAGTGAGTATGGAAATGGGATACTGGTGTGAAAGGGAGTGTGCAAACTAAGATGCTGAGATTTTAATACGAGTGCAGGAAACAAAGCCCCAGGTACGTATGTTAGAGGGAATGTGGGGGAACCAGGGCCCTGTGTATTATAAGGAGCATGGGGGCTGGGGCTCCAGTGAGTTTAAAGAGGCTGCAAGGATCAAGATGCCCATTTTGTTAGAGGGCATGTAGGAACCAGGTTTAAGCAGTGAGTGTGTCAGTGAGTGAGCATGGAAACAAGCCCTTCAACCCACCGAGTCTATGGCAGCCATCAATCTCCCATTCACGCTAGTTCTATCTTATCCCACATTCTCAACCACATCCCTACACACTAGGGGCATTTTTTTTTACAGAAGGCTACTGGGAAGAGGTGGATGATCTGGCACTCTGGTGTCAGGACAACAGCCTCCTCTTGAATGTCAAAAATACTAAGGAGCTGATCGTGGATTTTAGGAAGGCACAACATCTGAGGACGTACACGCCACTGAAGATAAATGGGGATACTGTGGATAGGGTGAGCTGCTTTAAATACCTGGGAGTCCACATCATTGAGGATCTGACATGGACATCACACACTGCCGCACTGGTGAGTAAGCCAAGGCAGCGCCTTTACCACCTCAGGCAGCTGAGGAAATTCAGAGTCTCTCTGAGGATCCTTCAGTCCTTCTACTCAGCGGCTGTAGAAAGCATCTTGTCCGGAAACATCACAATCTGGTTTGGGAACTGCTCTGCTCGGGACAAGAAGGCTCTGCAGAGAGTAGTGCGTTCGGCCGAACACACTATGGGAACTTCACTCGCCCCCCTGCAGGAACTATACATCAGAAGTTGCAACTCCAGAGCCAGCAACATTATGGGGGGCCCCTTCCACCCCAGCAATGGACTGTTCCAGCTGCTACGGTCAGGCATATACCTCCGCTGTCATGCTGTGAAACACAGAGGATGAGAAGGAGTTTCTTTCCAGAGGCCATTAGGACTGCAAACTTTTATCTCACCAGGAACTAACTTACCGTACCAAACTACTGTTGTGTTGTGCCTTTTTTAAATTGCTGGGTATTTTTCTAACCAATATGTGTTTACTGATTCTGTTCTATTCTGTTTTGTAGGTTTTTTGCACAATCCGCAGGCATTGCCACTTTTCATTTCACTGCACATCTCGTATGCGTATGTGACAAATAAACTTGACTTGACTTGACTCGAATCAACGTACAAACCCGCACCTCCTCAGGACGCGGGAGGAAACCGGATCGCCCAGCAAAAAACCCCCACGTGATCCACAGGAAAAATGTGCAAACTCCACATCAGGCGGCACCCGAGGTCAGGATCGAACATGGGTCTCTGGAGTTGTGAGGCAGCAGTTCTAAAAGATGCGCCATTGTGAGTTCTCTCTCTAATTTCTCTCTTCTAGGAGCAGAATAAGGCCATTTGGCCCATCAAAAGACTACTCTGCCATTCAATCATGGCTGATGCATCTTTCCCTCTCAACCACATTCGCCTGCCTTCTCCCCGTAACCCCCGACACCCGTTGCAACAAAACAAATCTGTCACTCCGCCCTGAAAATATCAATTGAATTGGCCTTCATAGCCATCGGTGGCAATGAACCGCAGATTCACCACCCTCAGACTAGAAAATACAGGAGAAACTCAGTGGGTCAGGCAGCATCTCTGGATAAAAATAAACGGCGATGTCTCAAAGTTGGTGTTGGGGGGGGGGGGTGGTCTAGAGACTCAGGAATAGAGGTTGGTTCTGAGACCGCAGTTTGTTAGCATGAGCATGAGAACCAGAGGATGCGTGTGAACCAGAGTCTAGTCTGCGTGTGGGAGCGCAACAACAGGGGACCTGGGATGACGGGAACCAGAGTCCTGCTGTTAGAGGGAGCATGGGATCAGATAGCAGATAATCATTGTGTGAGAAAGAACTGCAGATGCTGGATAGATGCTGCCTCCTCACCCGTTGAGTTTCTCCAACTTTTTGTGTCTACCTTCGATTTTTATAGAAACATAGAAAATAGGTGCAGGAGTAGGCCATTCGGCCCTTCGAGCCTGCACCGCCATTCAATATGATCATGGCTGATCATCCAACTCAGTATCCTGTACCTGCCTTCTCTCCATACCCCCTGATCCCTTTAGCCACAAGGGCCGCATCTAACTCCCTCTTAAATATAGCCAATGAACTGGCCTCAACTACCTTCTGTGGCAGAGAATTCCAGAGACTCAACACTCTCTGTGTGAAAAATGTTTTCCTCGTCTCGGTCCAAAAAGATTTCCCCCTTATCCTTAAACTGTGATCCCTTATTCTGGACTTCCCCAACATCGGGAACAATCTTCCTGCGTCTAGCCTGTCCAACCCCTTAAGAATTTTGTAAGTTTCTATAAGATCCCCCCTCAATCTTCTAAATTCTAGCGAGTCCAGTATCTGCAATTCTTTCTCACACATATTGTCCACTCCACTGCGAAATCTCCTCAAGGTATGTCTACTATGAAGAATTTCCCCTCCTCTCTCCAACGAGAGTTTAGCAGGAAGAAGGGTCTCAACCCGAAATGTCACACATTCCATCTCTCCATGGATGCTGCCTGTCCCACTGAGTTACTCCAGCTTTTGTGTCTACCAGCAGATAATCACTGTTTTAACTATACATGTTACTGGTTTATAGATCCATTTATATAGCCTGTGAAATGCAACATCCTCTTTGGTTGCTGGGGTCATTTCTACCATGGTTCAAAAAACCATGTCACTTGGTCAACTATTGTAAGGTGAAATTTCTCACCCACCACTTTCACTTGCCTGTTAGCTACACCATTAGCTATCAATAGGTGTTTTCCTGCACCTATTGTCTATTGATGCCCGTGGTCTAAATAAATAACATACTAGAATTTGCAGCACAGCGTCGATGCAGCTGTTCTATTCTGTTTTGGTTTTTTTAGCACAATCCACAGGCATTGTCACTGCACATCCATGCGTATGTGACAAATAAACTTAACTTGGACTCGAATCGATGTACAAACCCCACATCCTCAGGGTGCCGGATCGCCCAGTCGTGATCCACGGAAAAATGTGCCTTGTCACACAGGCGGCACCCGAGGTCAGGTCGAACATGGGTCTCTGGAGTTGTGAGGCAGCAGTTCTAAAAGATGACCTTGTGGTTCTCTCTCTAATTTCTCTCTTCTTAAGGCCATTGGGCCCATCAAAACTGCCCAAAGACCACAGGTTTCCCCGTACACCCGTTTAATCTGGCTTGGTGGCCTTTAGTGTGAACCACAGATTCACCACCCTCAGACTAGTGGATCGGACGGATGTTAAGTTGGTGTGGGGGGGGGGGGGTATCTAGAGACTCAGGAATAGAGGTGGTTCTGAGACCGCAGTTTGTTAGCATGAGCATGAGAACCAGAGGATGCGTGTGAACCAGAGTCTAGTCTGCGTGTGGAGGGCAACAACAGGGGCCCTGGGATGACGGGAACCAGAGTCCTGCTTTTAAAGGTGCTGGATCAGATAGCGATAAATTGTGTGAGAAAGAAGATGCTGGATAGAAGATCCAGCTTTTTGTGTTAGAAAAGATAGGTGGAGGAAATGCTTCTTTATTGAAGGGAAAAGCAACAACTGTACTGTTACCTGAAGGCAGAGGTCCAAAGAAATCTCAAGAACCGATAGTGGCTGGGGAGATGGAGTATTAGTAACTTGCTCACTGCCATGGCATTCAGGGATGCTCTTCAATGCTATAAAAACTACCATGGAGAAGTAGATGGTATTGAGAACCTTGGGATCATGATTCAGGATGACCAGGATCAGGAAACCTACGTAAGTGGTACAAGGAGTTCATCAAGCCTTGCCACACACCCCATCTGTTAGAAAAGGTTGCAGTTCCCATGTTATAGACAATAGACAATAGGTGCAGGAGTAGGCCATTTGGCCCTTCGAGCCAGCACCGCCATTCAATGGGTTCATGGCTGATCAACCCCAATCAGTATCCCGTTCCTGCCTTCTCCCTATATCCCCTGACTCCGCTATTATTAAATGCCCTATCTAGCTCTCTCTTGAAAACATCCAGAGAACCTGCCTCCACCACCCTCTGAGGCAGAGAATTCCACAGACTCACTACTCACTGTGAGAAAAAGTGTTTCCTCGTCTCCGTTCTAAATGGCTTACTCTTCATTCTTAAACTGTGGCCCCTGGTTCCGGACTCCCCCAATATCCTGAACATGTTTCCTGCCTCTAGCGTGTCCAAGCCCAATTTTGGCTTTGTTCAATCTCAGAAACCAATCCTGAATCATCCTTGATTCAGAAGATAGACTCTAAGTGCTAGAATAACTCAGTGGGTCAGGCAGCATCTCTGGAGAAAAGGTGAAGTTTCCGGTCAGCTTCTTCTTCGGCCAGTCTGAAGAAGGGTTCTGACCCGAAACGTCACCTATTCCTTTTCTCCAGAGATGCTGGCTGACCCGCTGTGTTACTCCAGCACTTTGTGTCTGTCTTTGGTATAAACCAGATTCTCCTGCATCATCATATCTTTTGCAAGGTTACAATAGCCCATGACTTCTCTCTGCCAGTCCATCCATTCTTAAATAGAGAGTCCTCTGGGTTTAGCCCCACCCGTACCCCATGCAACTGTGCCGATACTTCCTTATTACTCTCTGTTCCGCAAGCAAGATTGAAGACAGAATTAGGAAGATAATACAGATGAAGCAGTGGCTAATGAGATGGCACTCTTATGACTATCAGTGCAAACAATAAGGGATTGCATTCATAGGAAGGTTATGGGTGGTGAATCTGTGGAATTCATTGCCGCAGAAGGCTGTGGAGACCAAGTCAATGGATATTTTTAAGCCAGAGTTAGATAGATTCTTGATTACTATGGGTAAGAGGGGTTATGGGGAGAAGGCAGCAGAATGAGATTGAGAGGGAAGGCTAGGAGTAGACATGATGGGCCAAACAGCCTAATTCTGCTCCAATAACATTTAACCTTGTTTTATAGTTTACCCTGATGCACAATCCAGTTTTAATCCCTCTCCTCCAACTCCCTGCAGTTTCTTGTTTCCCCTTCCTAATGTCTTTGACGTCAAACATGAATCCTGTTTCTCCAACCGCAGATGCGGTCTGACCTTTTGAGTATTTCAAACATCTTCTGTTTACGTTTTACAATTCCAGCATCCGAAGTTTGTTTCAATTTTCACGTACTTCCACAACCATCTGGAATAGAACGGTTTGCTTTTAATCCAGTTCCGTTACCAGTTTTGAATTGTAAAAAGCAATCGATTGCTACCCGAAAAATTAAAATAGATATCTCCTTTCTCACACCATAGAACATATAAGTGTTGCTGGTGTTCATGGAGCGATAGTAACTGCGGTGTATATTTGTACTCCAGTTACTTCAATGCTATTTTGAAATGCATTTTCTTTTTTCGGTTAGATTTACTTAATAGCTGACTACTCCTCTAAAGAACCAGACCTTGTTGCCAGGACTAGAGGATCTGAGCTATAGGGAGAGGCTGAGTAGGCTGGGACTCTATTCCCAGGATGAGGGATGACCTTATAGAGGTGTATAATGAGTGGAATAGATCGGGTAGAGGGCATGGGTTTGAGGTGAAGGGGAAAAGATTTAATAGGAATCTGAGGGGTGATTTTTTCACACAAGTGGTGGTGGGTGTATAGAACGAGCTGCCAGAGGAGGTAGTTGAGGCAGGGACCATTCCGACGTTTAAGAAACAGTTAGACAGGTACATGGATAGGACAGGTTTGAGGAATATGGGCCAAACGCAGGCAGGTAGGACTAGTGTAGATGGGACATGTTGGCCGGTGTGGACAAGTTGTGCCAAAGGGCCTGTTTCCACACTGTATCACTCCACAACTCCATGACATCAGGGCAATATGAGACAGGCCAATTATCGTCACAGTCACAGAATCTTACAATGTAGAAACAGGCCCTTCAGCCCATGTTACCCACACTGGCCAACATGTCCCATCTACACTGGTCCCACCTGCCTGCGTTTGGCCCATATCCCTCCAAACCGGCCCTACCCATGTACCTGTCCAAATGTTCCTTAAACATTGTGGTAGTAACACAACCCCAAATCTTTCCTGCCATTTCATTGGATCATGGTTGCTTTGTGACTCGTGGTAGGTATTGCATAATGCGGCACGGTGGTGCAGCAGTAGAGTTGCTGCCTTACAGCGCCAGAGACCCAGGTTCAAACCTGACCACGGGTGCAGTCTGCATGGAGTTTGTACATTCTCCCCGTGACCGTGTGGGTTTTCCCCGGGAGCGGCGGTTTTCTCCCACACTCCAAACACGTACAGGTTTATAGTTTAATTAGCTTGGTCAAATTGTGGATTGTCCCCAGTGTTCGTTGAATAGTGTTAGTGTGCGGGGATCGCTGGTGGGCGCGGACTGGGTGGGTGTTTCTGCACTGTATCTCTAAGCTAAACTGAACAGTAACCCAAGCTTAGGTTTGTACATAAAGTTGTACACCAATTCATTGTTTGTGAGCTACCATTAAAGGAGAACAGGGTTAGAGGTATTGGTGTTTATACTGTAGTGGACAAGATGTTTCTTATTTTTACCAATATTGGGGTGGAGAACATTTCAGATCAGAAAGGTTTGATAGATGCCGAGCAATACCCTATGTGTGAGAATGAATAGGAATTAAATACAAATAAAAATGACTGTACTGCCTTGTGCAAGGTCTAATCCTGTGAAAACGTTAACTGACATTTGCTAGGTTAGATAACAAGAGCACAAGTGACAGAATCGACACTGGGTCATGAGAGCCATATCCACTTATTCTAAAGAGGTAATATTAATAAGAGAATTGAAAATAAGTCACGTCCACAGTTGAAAGGAAGTTTTATCTCAAACTGATATTGTGCTACGTCCATTCACAGTGTTTGCTGCAACAATGAATTCTCCTAATCACTAAGTATTATTTCTGGATGTGACTTCCTCCGACGCAAGTGCCTTGTCATTGACGGATTATGCGTGGTTGTGGCAAGACGTGGCAGTGTAATGTCTTTGTGCCTAGGTCATTCATTATGAGCAAGGTTCAATGGTTTAATGGCTCATAGTGTGTAATGATGACATACAATTGCTAATATACTGGATGTAGTGCCCGTTATATTGCAAAATATAATAATTGGCTTACCATGTCCATTATTTTACGAACATCAAAACATAAATTCTAAAATAAACCTTAATGAGTTTTCTCTCGGTATTATTCTGTATTATGCCTTAATGAGATTAGTTTAGTTTATTTTAGAGATACAGCGTGGAAACAGCTCCTATGGCCCACCTACTCCGCACCGACCAGCAATCCTCGCACACTAACACTATCCAACGCACACTAGGGATAAGTTTTAAATTTATACCAAGCCAATTAACCTGCAAACCTGTCCGTCTTTAGAGTGTGGGAGGAAACCGAATATCTCGGAGAAAACCCACGCAGGTCACGGGGAGAAGGGTACAAATTCCGTACAGACAGCGCCCGTAGTCAGGATCGAACTCGGGTCCCTGGCACTGTAAGGCAACAAATCTACCACTGCGCCACCATGCTGCCAGTTAATATCATGATGATAGGCAGCTTTTTATATTTTTGAAGAGTACATCACAACTGTTGTTTCATCCGCCTTTTCATAGCCTTTTCATGCATAAAATCATGAGAGGAATAGATCGGGAAGATGTCTCTTGCCCAGAGTAAGTGAATTGAGGACCAGAGGACATAGGTTCAAGGTGAAGGGGAAAAGGTTTAATAGGAATCTGAGGGGTGACTTTTTCACACAGGGTGATGGGTGTATGGAACAAGCTGCCAGAGGATGTAGTTGAGGCTGGGACTATCCCAACATTTACGAAACAGTTAGACATGTACCTGGATAGGACATGGATAGGTCTGAAGAAGGGTTTCGGCCTGAAACTTTGTTATTTCCTTTGCTCCATAGATGCTGCTGCACCTGCTGAGTTTCTCCTGCTTTTTTGTGTACCTTCGATTTTCCAGCATCTGCAGTTCCTTCTTAAACACATGGATAGGACAGGTTTGGACGTACATGGGTCAAACTCGGGCAGGTGTGACTAGTGTAGCTGGGACATGTTGGCCGGTGTGGGCAAGTTGGGCTGAAGTGCCTATTTCCACACTGTATCACTCTATGATTCTATGACGTAATGAGTCGTCATGTCACTTCCTGGTGCTTCCCGCCTATCTACCCTCCCCCATTCCCCTCACCACATTACTTCCGATTCACCGTGGAATTCCCTCTTGATAAAACGAAACTGAACAAAATGTTCAACAGTACAACTTCAGATACAACGTAAAAAGGATGATTAATGAGAGGAGAACAACTTGGTGATGGATGAGGTACGGAACGACTGGTGAGCCGAGTTTCAATACCCCAAAATAATCTATGCTGGTTATGACAATTCCATCAGTTATCACCATCTTCTGTCGCATAGAAACCAAACGTCATCTCCCAGATACATCCTCGTACATCCCTCTCAGTCATCGTCCCACCACTGACTCCAGACCACCATCTCCTGGATAGTCACTGGCCTCATTTACCTGCAGTCACCCATTCCTTCATTCCAGAGATGCTGCCTGTTCCGCTGAGTTATTCCAGCATTTTGTGTTTATCATTTACTGTGTCAGTCCTGCCCTGGTTTGATATACCAAAGTGTAACGTTTCACACTTATCAGAGTTAAATTCCATTTTCCATTCCTTGGCCCACCTTCCCAAATAAACTTGTTGTTAGCTTTAATGCCCAAAATCCAAGGCCGTTGTGGTAAAAGCATATGTGCAGTGGTATGAATATTGATTTCTCTAACCTCAAGTAACCCTTACATCCCCTCTCTCTCCGTTCCTCCCCATCCTAGTCGTCGTATTAGTTTCACTGTCGTCCTGCCTGTATAACTCATTGCATTTAGTTCAATCATTTGTTCTGTGTACCTTCTATATCTCCCGTTTCCCTTTCCTCCCCACTCTCAGAAGAAGGGTTCTGACCCGAAACATCACCTATTCCTTTTCTCCTGAGATATGCTGCCTGACCCGCTGAGTTGTCCAGCTTTTACACGTTCACAAGTTATAGTAGTAGAATTAGGCCATTCGGCCCATTGAGTCTACTCCGCCATTCAATCATGGCTGATCTCTGCCTCCTAATCCCATTTTCCTGCCTTCTCCCCAAAACCCTTGACACCCGTTCTAATCAAGAATTTGTCTATCTCTGCCTTAAAAATATCCACTGACGTATCTGTGTCTATCTCCGTTAAAATCATTGTTCTTTCATCTTCTTCCTGTGATGGACTGTTCACTCATAAGGCCATGTGATAGGAGGAGAATTGGGCCATTCGGCCCATCAAGTCTACTCCGCCATTCAATCATGGCTTGTCTATCTCTCCCTCGTAACCCGATTCCCCTGCCTTCTCCCCATAACCCCTGACACCAGTACCGGTGGCTCTATGGAGGCTTTGTGAATGGAAAGAGCTGCCACAATCCACATCAGTCCCATTCATGATATTGCAGCAAACTCACAGCTGAGAAGGGACTTTTAACTCAGGCTCCCAGCCAGGAACTGGTGGGCATGAAGTTGTGCCATTGAAATCTATCCTTTCACTCATCGTGGAAAGACGTCAAAAACGCACGGCTATTTACTTCTGGACCCCATGTGAAAAGTTTTGGTCTTCTCCCCCCCGTTGCCTATCATTCACCGCTTCCTCCGACTCCAAGATTGTTTGGCGACTGACAATAGTTTTTTGATCACCTCACTCAAACAGTAAGGTCTGTAAATCAAGTGGCTCCTTTCCAAAGG
Organism: Leucoraja erinaceus; assembly: GCF_028641065.1. Lineage (NCBI taxonomy): Eukaryota > Metazoa > Chordata > Chondrichthyes > Rajiformes > Rajidae > Leucoraja > Leucoraja erinaceus. Next base: position 10,253,094 of record NC_073384.1, on the reverse strand, counting down.
ACATAATCCTGGCCACGCACTCATCTCTCTGCTACCATCGGGCAGAAGGTACAGGGGCCTGAAATCTGTTACATCCAGGTTCAGGAACAGCTGCTTCCCCACAGCCATCAGGCTATTAAACTCGCCAAAAAACAGACTCTGAACTGTAACAGCTTATTGCATTTTATCTGCTTATTTTTGTGTATATTGAACTGAATTGTTCTGTATTTTTGTTTACAATATTCAGTTGAGCCGCAGCAAGCAAGAATTTAATTGTCATATCTGGGACACACAACAATAAATTCTCTTGACTTGATTTGACTAATTGTTCATCGTTACCTTCTTAGCGTACTTTTCATTCATTGTTCTTTATCTCTCTACATCGTCGTCTATATTGCTCTAATTTCCCTTATCCCTAGACAGTCTGATGAAGGGTCTTGACCCGAAACCTCACCCATTCCTTCTCTCCGGCGATGCTGCCCCAGAGAGTTACCCCAGCTTTTTGTGTCTACAGTTTAAAGCAGCATCTGCAGTTCCTTCCTACACAGTTAAAACTGCCCTGGTCTCAGAGTGCTGGAGGCAGCCAGGAAGTTTATTGAAACAGCAGTTTCCTGATGGAAACCCTCTGGTGTTATCCCCTCCTACACTGTTTTCTCCATTTCCATTTCACCAGCACTTCTAAAGCATGAAGCTCGAAAGGAAACACATGCTGTTCCAGCTAATAAGGCAATTTGGTTACACACAGTGTCACTTTAGTGTGGAAGTAGAAAGAACGAACTGCAGTTGCTGGTTTATTTAAAAAAATAGACACAAAGCGCTGAAGTAACTCAGCGGGACAGTCACATCTCTGGAGAACTCCAAATGGCCTGGAGTTTAGGAGGATGAGGGGGTATCTTATAGAAACATATAAAATTATAAAAGGACTGGACAAGCTAGATGCAGGAAAAATGTTTCCAATGTTGGGCGAGTCCAGAACCAGGGGCCACAGTCTTAGAATAAAGAGGAGGTCATTTAAGACTGAGGTGAGAAAAAACGTTTTCACCCAGAGAATTGTGAATTTATGGAATTCCCTGCCAGAGGGCAGTGGAGGCCAAGTCATTGGATGGATTTAAGAGAGAGAGTTAGAGCCCTAGGAGCTAGTGGAATCAAGGGATATGGGGAGAAGGCAGGCACGGGTTATTGATAGGGAATGATCAGCCATGATCACAATGAATGGCGGTGCTAGCTCGAAGGACCAAATGGCCTCCTCCTGCAACTATTTTCTATGTTTCTATGTTTCTATGTAACACGAATTAGCATGGGTATCGGGGGTTATGGGGAGAAGGCTGGAGAATGGGGTTGAGAGGGAAATATAGATCAGCCAGGAATGAATGGCGGACTGCCCTTGATAGACCAAATGGCCTAATTCTGCTCCTAGAACTTATGAGTCGGGACCCTTCTTCATGTGAGAAGGATCCCGACCCGAAATATCACCCGTCCATGTCACTTTAGTATATGCTGACAATCTGAAAGTTAGTAAATAATATTTATCTAAGGGACTAAAACGCTTGCATTCAGCACTCCCCTGAGATGAGAAATATATAGACATAGTGTCTGAAATTCTGGCCTCAGATATCAGATCACAAAAAAAATGTTATGCTGTAAAATGTGACTGGGGAATGCAGAGAAAAAAATATTATTTCTTCAAAGAATGTCCCTTGGGATAATAGAGCAAATAATGTGTAAATAAACAAAAAGAATGCCATCATAGATTGGGCAGCCTGTTAACACCAACAAACACATCAAATCCTTCATCTTCTTTGGTTTAGTTTAGAGATACTGCGCGGAAACATGCCCTTCAGCCCACCGAGTCCGCGCCAACTAGCCATCCCCGTACACTCGTAACACAATCCTACATACTAAGGACAATTTATAATCCTTACCAAGGCTCTGAATGAGTTTTACTGCAGGTTTGAAAATCAGAACCGTAACCTTGGTACCCCCTCCCCTCTCCCCGACCAACACAGCCAGACCCCAGTATACAAAGAATGGACCCTGCACCCTCTCCTTCCCATTCACCACGTCACACCTACTTAAGGCAAGACTCCAATATGAAAAGGCTGGACCATTTACCACCCCAACCAACACTTCACACCCACTCACAGCCTGACATCAGTATGCAAAGACTGGGCCCTTCTACACCCACCCCCCGCCAATCACCACTTCACACCCAATCACCCGCACCCTCTGTGCTGCACAACATCACTTTCCAACATCAACAATAAAAATAGAGGAGGTGGAGAAGACAAAAAAGCCAGAAATCTCCAGGACCTGACAATGTTTCCCCCTCTACTCTCAAGCTTTGTGCCAAACAGCTGGCACCGGTCTATACAGACATTTTTAACCAGTCCCTGCAAACATGTACTGTCCCTGTCTGCTTCAAAGTCTCCACTATTGTCCCTGTACCCAAAAAGGCAAGGATTACGGCTTAATGACTACAGGCCTGTCGCACTGACCGCTGTAGTCATGTAGACACTCGAAAGGCTTGCGCTGGGCAAGCTAAAAAATATCACAATCCCCCTGCTGGACCCTATGCAGTTTGCATATCGGGCCAATAGATCTGTGGATGATGCAGTCAACCTGGGCCTGCACTTCATCCTACAGCACCTAGACCGCCAGGGGACCTATGCGAGGATCCTGTTTGTTGATTTTAGCTCTGCATTCAACACCATTGTGCCAGAGCTACCACACTTCAAACTTTCCGAATTGACTGTGCCTGAACCTCTCTGTCGGTGGATCACCAGCTTCCTGACAGACAGGAAACAGCATGTGACGCTGGGAAACCACATCTCGGACCCGCAAATGCTCAGCACACTTGCACCGCAAGGCTGCGTACACTCTCCTCTCCGCTACTCTCTCTACACCAATGACTGCACCTCCACAGACTCCTCTGTCAATCTTCTCAAGTTATCGGACGACACAACCCTGATTGGACTGATCCAGGATAGAGAGGAATCTGCCTACAGACAGGAAGTGTCACAGCTGGCGTCCTGGTTCCATCGCAACAACCTAGAGCTCAGTGCTCTTAAGACAGTGGAATTGATTGTAGACTTTAGGAGAGATCCCCCGATCCTCACCTCACTCACCATCAACAACACCACAGTCACATTTGTGGAGTCTTTTAAGTTCCTGGGAACCATCATCTCCAAGGACCTTAAGTGGGGGGCTACCATCGACTCTACAGTCAAAAAGGCACAACAGAGGATGTACTTCCTACGGCAGCTGAGGAAGCACAATCTGCCACAGGCAATGATGGTCAAATTCTTCACGGCCATTGTAGAGTCTGTTCTCACCTTCTCCATCATGGTCTGGTTTGGCTCAGCCACCAAGCACGACACCTGGAGGCTGCAGCGAATCGTCCGATCAGCAGAGAAGGTTATTGGCTGCAACCTTCCCTCCATTGATGAACTGTACACTGCAAGGGCCAGGAAGCGAGCGGGCAAGATCATCTGTGACCCCTCTCACCCTGGCCACAAACTCTTTGAATCACTTCCCTCTGGAAGGCGACTCCGGACTGTCAAAGCTGCCACAGCCAGACATATAAACAGTTTTTATCCACGAGTAGTTGCTCTACTCAACAGCCAAAAATCTGTAGCTTCCCATTTGACCTGGTATTTTGTTGGTTCACATGCTTGATCAATGGTGTTTTATCATTAATGTTTTATTATTATTAATGTTTAGTGTTTTCTGAGTCATTCGTAACTGTCACTGTACGTCCTGTTGTTACTTGTGGGCGGAGCACCAAGGCAAATTCCTTGTATGTGAATACTTGGCCAATAAACCTACTTACTTACCGAAGCCAATTGACAGATTCGGATCGGCGGAGATTGAAAGGTTTTCTATTTTGTCAGGGTTCATGGGGCGAAGGCAGGAGAACGGTGTTGAGAGGGAAAGGTAGATCAGCCATGATCGAATGGCGGAGTAGACTTGATGTGCTGAATGGCCAAATTCTGCTCCTAGAACCTATGAAGATGAATTAACCTACAAACCTGCACGTCTTTGGAGTGTGGGAGGAAACCGAAGATCTCGGAGAAAACCCACGCAGGTCATGGGAAGAACGTACAAACACTGTACAGACAGCATCCACAGTCAGGATCGAACTGGGTTCTCTAGGTACCCAGGTCTCTGGCGCTGTATGGCAGCAACCCTGACACTGCGCCACTGTCGCTGAAAATATTGCCATTCAAATGCATAGGATAAAAAAAAAAATGAAATGATTCAATTTATTGTCATTGTCAGTGTACAGTACAGAGACAACGAAATGCATTATAAGAGTTATAAAGGCACCATATGAGATTCATCTGTTTGCTTTCTCTGTTATTAAAGAGGCATGCAAGAATCAGTTGTAGCAACTCAGCAGAATTATGCCCCTGTCCCACTTAGGAAACCTGAACGGGAACCTCTGGAGACTTTGCGCCCCACCCAAGGTTTCCGTGCGGTTCCCGGAGGTTTTTGTCAGTCTCCCTACCTGCTTCCACTACCTGCAACCTCCGGCAACCACCTGCAACCTCCGGGAACCGCACAGAAACCTTGGGTGGGGCGCAACGTCTCCAGAGGTTTCCGTTCAGGTTTCCTAAGTGGGACAGGGGCATAAGGCTGTTTGCAATCCCATAGTCCAAGGGAAATGGTTCCTCTGGCACCCGATGTCCTGTCCGCACACGGGATACTCCGGATGTTTAAAGCTCATTCAGGTGTAGCAGAGAGGTGAGAGTCGGCAACCTCAACTTGCGGGGAACTCTGGAGGCCAAAGTTGTGAGGCAGCAGAATGTAAAATATAGAATATAGAATGTAGACCTGTACAGAACAACAACTGGTCCTATTCCCCACAAAGTCTGTACCAAAAGATGCCAAGAGCAATTTGCCCTAGACACGGGCATTCTGGGGGATTTCCGGGACCGCTGGGCTCCTTAGGGTGTTGAATGTATCCTCAATAAGGATTGTAACATAGTTGTATAGAAGTTTATTAATAATAAATGTTTGTATTGTAAAAAAAATTACAAAAAAAAAAAAAAAAAAAAAGCTGGTTACCAGCAGGGTGTTGAATGTATCCTCAATAAGGATTGTAACATAGTTGTATTGCAGTTTATTATGGATATATGTTTGTATTGTATTTATGGTGGTGGGTTCTGGCTTGTTTTATTGTAGTGTAAATATATATATATATTTTTTATTTTTTTTTAAATAATTGAATTACATGGTAAATGGTAGGGAATTGAAGAATGTAGGAGAACAGAGGTATCTGGGAATAACTGTGCACAATTCCCTGAAAGTGGAATCTCATGTAGATAGGGTGGTAAAGAAAGCTTTTGGTGTGCTGGCCTTTATAAATCAGAGCATTGAGTATAGAAGTTGGGATGTAATGTTAAAATTGTACAAGGCATTGGTGAGGCCAATTCTGGAGTATGGTGTACAATTTTGGTCGCCTAATTATACGAAGGATGTCAACAAAATAGAGAGAGTACAGAGGAGATTTACTAGAATGTTGCCTGGGTTTCAGCAACTAAGTTACAGAGAAAGGTTGAACAAGTTAGGGCTTTATTCTTTGGAGCGCAGAAGGGTAAGGGGGGACTTGATAGAGGTCTTTAAAATGATGAGAGGGATAGACATAGTTGACGTTTTTATTAATTAAGGGACTGAAGTTTAGGGGTAACATGAGGGGGAACTTCTTTACTCAGAGAGTGGTAGCTGTGTGGAATGAGCTTCCAGTGAAGGTGGTGGAGGCAGGTTCGTTTTTATCATTTAAAAATAAATTGGATAGTTATATGGATGGGAAATGGAGGGTATGGTCTGAGCGCAGGTATATGGGACTAGGGGAGATTATGTGTTCGGCACGGACTAGAAGGGTCGAGATGGCCTGTTTCCGTGCTGTAATTGTTATATGGTTATATGGTTATATGAATAAAATTTTTTGATTTAAAAAAAAAAAAAAAAAAAGAGCAATTTGAATCTGGCTGCATATAATCCATCTCCTTCCATTCCCATTATATCCATTTCCCCCTTAAAGCTATGCCCTCTAGTATTTGATATTTCCATCCTGAGATACAGATTCTGACTGTGTACCATATCTGTGCCTTTCATAATAGTATATATTTCTATCAGGTCTTCCATCATCCTTCAGTGTTCCAGAGAAAGCAATCCAAGTTTGTCCAACCCCTCCTTAAAGCTAATGCCTCTAATTCAGGAATTGTTCCCGATGTTGCCTGACCCCCCGAGTTAGTCCAGCACTCACCGACATCGGCGAGGCCAATCGCAGGCTCAGCGATCTTTTCGCTGAACACCTCCGCTCAGTCATTCTTAACCTAGCTGATCTCCCGGTGACTCAGCACTTCAAACTCCCCTCCCATTGAGACCATTGAGCTTACTTTATCAGACTTCAATGTTATATCTTTGCACTAAATGCTGTACGATTTATCATAAGGTCGTAAGGTCATAAGTGATAAGAGCAGAATGGGCCATTCGGGCCATCAAGTCTGCTCCGCCATTCAATCACGGCTGATCTGTGTTTCCCTCTCAACCCCATTCTGCTGCCTTCTCCCAATAACCCTTGACACCCGTACTAATCAAGAATCTGTCTATCTGCCTTAAAAATATCCTTTATCTTTATCTATACGTTGTGGCCGGCTTGATTGTATTCAGTGTGGTATTTTCTTTGACTGGATAGCTCGCAAACAGAAGCTTTTCACAGTACCTTGGTATACGCGACATTAATAATCTAAACTAAATTCAATTTATTTCTTTATCCCGGTGGAAGACTGGTCTGCACTGATTATGCCTGGGGCTGGGGCTCTATAAGGCGCTGGTCAGGCCGCATTTGGAGTACTGTGAGCAGATTTGAGCCCCATATCTGAGGAAGGATGTGCTGGCTCTGGAGAGGGTCCAGAGGAGGTTTACAAGAATGATCCCAGGAATGAGTGGGTTAACGTATGATGAGCGTTTGACAGCACTGGGCCTCTACTCGCTGGAGTTTACAAGGTTGAGGGGGGACCTCATTTAAACATACAGAATAATGAAGGGCACAGATAGAGTGGATGTGGAGAGGGTGTTTCCACTGGTAGGAGAGTCTAGAACCAGAGGTCACAGCCTCAGAATTGAAGGGCGCTCTTTTAGAAAGGAGGCGAGGAGGAATTTCTTTAGTCAGAGGGTGGTGAATCTGTGGAACTCATTGCCACAGACGGCTGCAGAGGCCAAGTCAGTGGATATTTTTAAAGCAGGGATAGACAAATTCTTGATTAGAACGGGTGTCAAGGGTTATGGGGCAAAGGCAGGAAAATGGGATTTGGAGGCAGAGATCAGCCATGATTGAATGGCGGAGTGGACTTGATGGGCCGAATGGCCTAATTCTACCATAACTTGTGAGTTTGTAAATTGCCCCTGGTGTGTAGGCAGGAACGGGGTACTGATTGGGGATGATCAGCCATGATCACATTGCATGGCGGTGCTGGTTCGAAGGGCCGAGTGGCCTACTCCTGCACCTATTGTCTATTGTCTATTGGTGGTAGAATGGACGAAATGGTATATTTGCGGCACACTTAGGGCGACACAGGTATGCCGGTTCTTTGTGTCCTTTTGTGTAAACCAACATCTGTAGCTCCTGGGATGTCAGGACTGTCTTATGAAGAAAGACTGGATAGACTTGGTTTATACTCTCTAGAATTTAGGAGATTTAGAGGGGATCTTATAGAAACTTACAAAATTCTTAAGAGGTTGGACAGGCTAGATGCAGGAAGATTGTTCCCGATGTTGGGGAAGTCCAGGACAAGGGGTCACAGCTTAAGGATAAGGGGGAAATCCTTTAAAACCGAGATGAGAAGAACTTTTTTCACACAGAGAGTGGTGAATCTCTGGAACTCTCTGCCACAGAAGGTAGTTGAGGCCAGTTCATTGGCTTTATTTAAGAGGGAGTTAGATGTGGCCCTTGTGGCTAAGGGGATCAGGGGGTATGGAGAGAAGGCAGGTACGGGATACTGAGTTGGATGATCAGCCATGATCATATTGAATGGCGGTGCAGGCTCGAAGGGCCAAATGGCCTACTCCTGCACCTAATTTCTATGTTTCTATGAAGGAGGGTCCTGATCCAAAACGTCACCCATCCATGTTCTCCACAGATGCTGCTTGACCCGCCGAGTTGCTCCAGCATTTTGTGTCTGGCGTTTGGAGCTAAACAAGAAAGCAGAGAGCTTGAAGAAAACATGGATGGAACCGACTGCCGGCCCTTCAGTGGGTAAAGCTAAAAGTCTTGTGAATTTAATAAAGGCGATTGTTCTGCAGCAGCGTACAGGAGTGTGAGCAAGGCACAGATGACAAGAGTTGCCTGAATGAATCAGATAGTTCAGTTGGAAGAAGTGATTTACAATGTTTTTGTACAGTTCTGTTCATCAGCAATACCTTTCCGTATTCCCTTGTGGGGCTGATTTGACATTGTGTGATCCAAGGTGAAGCTGTTTTGAAAGACGGCTACAAATGCAGGTATGATAAAAAAGCTTAACATCTTCATCAATCACCAGCCCGTGCACCGTGACTGAAATATCCAGTCACGGTAGAGTTGCTGCCTCACGGCGCCAGAGATCCGGGTTGGATCCTAACTACGGGCGCTGTCCGTACTGAGTCTACACGTTTTCCCCGTGACCTGCGTGGGTTTTCTCCGGGTGCTCTGGCTTCCTATGGGGAGAAGGGAGGCACGAGTTACTGATTGTGGATGATCAGCCATAATAATAATCTTATTTATAATAATCTTATTTATATAGCACATTTTTAGTCAACTTGCATTGACCCCAAAGTGCTTCACATAATTACATTTACACACAGGCAAAGGTGGGTGAAGTGTCTTGCCCCAAGGACACAACGACAGTAGATATATATATATAGATATGCCATTTATTGTCACTATACATGTACAGTGAAACTGAAAGCTGCTCATACTCAGTGCGTACATACAATTTAGCACAAAAAACAAGAAACAGAAAAAACAAAAAACAGAAGGGAGATGGGGGTTGGAATAGGTGCACAATTTCTGCGGCGCTACATACATATATACATATATACAGATGGAAGTCCATGTTGGGCGGTGTAGTCAGTGCATGTGTGAATTTGAATTTATAGTAGTTATAATTCTCGGAAAGCAACTATTCCCGAGTCTGTTTGTCCTGGATTTGATGCACCTATAGCGCCTTCCAGAGGGCAGCAGGTCGAACAGTCCAAACGCAGGATGGGAGCTGTCTTTGATGATCTTCTTTGCCCTGCTAAGGCAGCGGGAGGTGTAGATGTCCATCAGGGAGGGGAGAGGGCAGCCAATGATCCTCTGCGCTGTCCTGGTTACCCTCTGAAGCCTCTCCCTGTCTGCCATGGTGCAGCTGCCATACCATGCTGTAATGCAGTATGTCAGCAGGCTCTCGATGGACGAGCGGTAGAAGGTCAGCAGCAGGTTAGAGTCCAGGTTGTGCTTCCTGAGGACCCTCAGGAAGTGCAGCCGCTGCTGAGCCTTCTTGATGACCGCTGTCGTGTTGTCCGTCCAGGAGATATCAGCAGCGATATGGACGCCGAGAAACCGGAAGGTGTTGACCCTCTCCACACACTCGCCGTTGATGTGTAGGGGGGCTAAGTCGGTGCTGTGCCTCCTGAAGTCGACAATGAGCTCTTTTGTTTTCCTGGTGTTCAGAGCCAGATTGTTTTCTGAGCACCAGGTTGTCAACTTCAGGACTTCCTCTCTGTAGGCTGCCTCGTCTCCCTTTGAAATAAGTCAGACCACAGTAGTGTCGTCAGCAAATTTGACGATGCGGTTGTTGTTGTGGGCCGGACTACAGTCGTAGGTGTAGAGACAGTATAAGAGGGGGCTTAGCACACAGCCCTGTGGGGAACCGGTACTCAACCTGCGAGTGGAGGAGAGGTGGGGGCCGAGTCTCACAGTCTGGGGCCGGTTGGTGAGGAAATCCTTTATCCAGGCACATGTGAGAGTGGGGAGGCCGAGAGTGACCAGTTTACCAATGAGAATGTCCGGAATGATTGTATTAAAGGCTGAACTAAAATCCACAAAGAGCATCCGGACGTAGCTCTGCCCCTGCTCCAGATGGCTCAGCACAGAGTGGAGAGCTACGGTAATGGCGTCTTCTGTGGATCTGTTTTGGCGATAGGCGAATTGGTGGGGGTCGAAGTCTGGTGGTAGATAGTCCTTGATGTGCTGGAGGACCAGCCTCTCGAAGCACTTCGTGATTACCGGAGTGAGGGCCACAGGACGGTAGTCATTAAGGCTGGTGATGGTAGACTTCTTCGGCACAGGGACGATTGTGGCTGATTTTAGGCAGGACGGAATAAATGCCTGGGCCAGGGAGAGGTTGAAAATTCTGGTGAAGATGGCAGTGAGCTGGTGGGCGCACGCTTTGAGCACCTTACCAGGGACTCCATCTGGGCCGGTAGCCTTCTTGGGGTTCACTGCCAGGAGCACCCATCTGACATTGTGTTCCCTGACAGTGAGTGGAGTAGTACAGGAGCTAGGTGAGGGTGGGAACAGGGCTGTAGCAGGTGAGTGCTGCTGTTGTGATGTTTCAAAGCGGGAGAAGAAGCAATTTAGTTTTTCTGCCAGCGGCGCACTCAGGTCTTCTGACTTTGTGGCACAGCCTCTGTAGTTGGTAATGTCTTGTATGCCCTGCCATACCTCCCGTGTATTATTGCTGGACAAGTGGGACTCTATGCTCCTCTTATGGTCCGCCTTGGCTTTTTTAATACCACTTTTCAGATCGGCTCGAGCAGCCCTGTACAGAGCTCTGTCACCTGACCTGAAGGCAGCATCGCGGGCTCTGAGGAGTGTGCGGACCTGGCTGGACATCCAGGGTTTCTGGTTTGGGAAAACCCGTATGTTTTTGTCTACAGTCACATTTCCGATGCAGAACTTGATATAGTCCAGCACCGATTCTGTGAGAGTTTCCAGATCCTGGTGTTCGAATATGTCCCAGTTTGTCTGTGTAAAGCAGTCCTGTAGATTCGAGAGTGCATTTTCAGGCCAGGTTGTAACAGATCTTATGGTGGGCCTGGCACTGCATCTGAGGGGGGTGTAGGCTGGAGAGAGCAGGAGGGAGAGATGATCTGACTGGCCGAGTTGGGGGAGGGGGATGGCTCTATACGCGTGCTTGATATTGGTGTAGACATGATCCAGCGTGTTCGCCCCTCTAGTAGAACACTTGACATGTTGGTAGAATTTCGGCAGTACAGTCTTCAAGTTGGCCTTATTAAAGTCCCCTGCGATTATGTGAACACTTTCAGGGTGATCCCGCTGCTGTTCGTTAAGGGTGTTCAGCAGGAGAGAGACCGCCTTGTTTACATTGGCGTCAGGTGGAATATACACAGCCGTGACAATCACAACTGTTAGTTCTCTCGGTAGAAAAAAAGGCCGGCATCTTACAGACATGTACTCGAGGTCAGGGGAACAATGATTGGCTATGATTGTCCCGTTGTTGCACCAATTCTCATGCACGTATATACAGAGACCCCCTCCCCTGCTCCCCTGTCCATAGTCCTGTCCCCGCGGAGCAGAAAGCGACCTGCTAGCTGCATGCTAGCATCAGGTATCCCCGCGGGATACCGCACTCCAAGCGGGATTCGAACCGGCTACCTTCCAGTCGCCAGCCAAACACTTAGCCCATTGCACCATCTGTCGTCCCATGATCACAATGAATGGCGACGCTGGCTTGAAGGGCCGAATGGCCTCCTCCTGCACCTATTTTCTATGTATCTACGCCATTCTCACACTGACCTTTCGGTCAGACTGATAGCCGGTGGGGTTGGGGGGTGGGTCATGGTGCGTAATAATGGGTAACATGGTGAGTAATGTGGGTAACATATGATGAGCGTTTGACGGCACTGGGCCTGTACTCGCTGAAGTTTCGAAAAATGAAGAGGGACCTCATTGAAACTTACCTAACTGTGAAAGGTTTGAATATAGTGGATGTGGAGAAGACGTTTCCACTAGTGGGAGAGTCTAGGACCAGAGGTCATAGCCTCAGAATTAAAAGACGTTCCTTTAGGAAGATGAGGAGGAATTTCTTTGGTCAGAGGGTGGTGAATCTGTGGATTTCTTTGCTACTGAAGGTCTGTGGAGGCCAAGTCAATTGATATTTTTAATGCAGAGATAGATAGATTCTTGATTAGTATGGGTGTCAAGGGTTATTGGGAGAAGGCAGTAGAATGGGGTTAGGAGAGAGATAGATAAGCCATGATTGAATGGCAGAGTGGTCTAATTCTGCTCCTATCACCTTATGATGACATATCATTATCAGCAGAGTGAACACAGTACCAGTTTCATATCATTATTGGTATACTCATTATCTTACATGGCCATTATTTTACTAATAACAAATTAAAAACCAGAGAAATGGCAGATGGAATTCAGCCTGAGTAAATATGAGGTGTTACATATTAGGAGATCAAATGTAAGGAGAGTAAGACTTTTACCAGCATTCAGTTACAGAGGTGATCTTGCGATCCAAGTCAATTGCATGTAAACTCAAGGAACTGCAGATGCTTTAGCCTTTAGACTTAAGAGATGTAGCGTGGATACAGGCCCTTTGGCCCATCGAGTCCGTGCAGACCAGCAATCACCCCATGCATTAGTACTATCCTACACACTAGGGACAAGTTGCAATTTTTACAGGAACTAATAAACCTACAAACCTGCATGTGTTTGGGATGTGAGAATATACTGGAGAGCGTAGAAAAAAACCACGCGGTCACAGGAGAACGTACAAACTCCGTACAGACAGCACCCATAGTCAGGATCGAACCCGGGTCTCTGGTGCTGTGGAGCAGCGCCTCTACCGCTGCGACACCATGCCCCCCCAAGACCATCTTATGGAGCTGCAATAGATATCTGATAGATATTTTTAAGAAGGAACTGCAGATGCTGGAAAATCAAAGGTAGACAAAAATGCTGGAGAAACTCAGCGGATGAGGCAGCATCTATGAAGGGAAGGAAATAGGCGACGTTTCGGGTCGAGACCCTTCTTCAGACTGATGTGAGGGTGGGGGGGTGTTGGGGGGGTTGGGGGAGGAGGAGAAAGGGAGAGGCGGAGACAGTGGGCTTGCTGGGAGAGCTGGGAAGGGAAGGAGAAAGCAAGGACTACCTGAAATTAGAGAAGTCGATGATAGATATTTTTAGTTTGTGATGGTGTGAGGGGAGGCGGGAAGAGAGACCCAACACACACATGGTACAATTAACGTCACTGGGTGTCATTACCTCATTAGATGCGTGCCATTAGGCACATGGTTAACATCATCAGGTGCACGTCTGACGCTGGGATTAGCCGATCAGAACAGCCTGGTCCGTCCAGTATTATATTTGAAGCACTTCCACCTCCAACTGACTGTGACTGAATCAAACCAATTTTGGATTGCAATGCGCTGGACATAAAAAGGACCGAAATCTGTGATCCAATTACTGGGCTAAAAAAAAAAAACAACATCGCTCTCATCTTGCTGCAGTTCCAGGGAGCCTTGGGTTCCTGTTCATCTTAATTGTGAAATTGCCAGATTATTTGTACATGATGAGACTGCACATAATTAACCACAGTTGTATAGGGCTCTGGTGAGACCACATCTGAAATATTGTGTACAGTTTTGGTCTCCTAATTTGAGGAAGTACATCCTTGTGATTGAGGCAGTGCAGCGTAGGTTCGCGAGATTGATCCCTGGGGATGGTGGGACTGTCATATGAGGAAATATTGAAAAGACTAGGCTTGTATTTACTGGAGTTTAGAAGGATGAGGGGGGATCTTATCGAAACATATAAAATTATAAAAGGACTGGACAAGCTAGATGCAGGAAAAATGGTCCCAATGTTGGGCGAGGCCAGAACCAGGGGCCGAAACGTTGCCTATTTCCTTCGTTCCATAGATGCTGCTGCACCCGCAGAGTTTCTCCAGCATTTTTGTGTACCTCCTAGTCTCATTTAGATTAGTTTAGTTTAGTTTAGAAATACATCATGGAAACAGGTCCCTCGGCCCACTTAGTCCACACCAACCAGTGATCTAGCACACGAGGGGCAATTTATATATTTTTTACCAAAATCAATTAACCTGCAAACTGTGGGAGGAAACCGGATCACCCAGGAGAACCCCACGTGGTCAAAGGGAGAACATACAAACTCCACACAGACAGCACCCATAGTCAGGATCGAATCCGGGTCTCTTGTGTAGTAAGGCATCAACTCTACCGCTGAGCCACTGTTGTTCTTACAAAGGAGATGCTCTTCTTGAGCCTCAATTCATCTACTCTGGGCAAGAGACTCTGTGCATCTACCCGATCAATTCCTCTCATGATTTTATAAACCTCTATAAGATCATTCCTCATCCTCCTGTGCTCAAAGAAATAGTCCCAGCCTACTCAAATTCCCTCTACTGCTCAGATCTTCTAGTCGTGGAACATGCTCATAAATCTTCTCTGTACCCTTCCCAGCTTGACAATATCGTTCCTATAACACGATGCCCAGAACTGAGCACAATACTCTTACTGCGGCCTCATACAACATGTTGCAGTCTTATACAACTGCAACATGACTTGCCAACTTCTATACTCAATACTCTGACTGATGGAGGCCAATGTGCCAAAAGCCTTTTTGACCACCACATCTAACTGCGACTCAACCTTCATGAAAATATGCACCCGCACTCCTAGATCCCTCTGCTCTACAACACTCTACAGAGCCCTACCAGTCACTTTGTCCTGCCCATGTTAGACTTCTCAAAATACACACTTCACGCTCCTCTGTAATAAATTCCATCAACCATTTCTCCGCCCACCTGGCCAATCGATCCAGATCCTGCCGCAATCTTTCACAAC